>NC_142165.1:7002297-7166711 GCF_029865625.1 Vigna umbellata | reverse complement strand
TGGACGCGGTAACTATAGGACTTATGGGTTTGAGGGAGGCTGTGTTTCTGGTTGTCGCTCCTGTGTGGACTGAACGTTTTAAACCAAGGATGACCGAGCAGTTGAGTGTGATGGGCCAAAAAGAGGCGGATACGAACGGCAAAAAGCTGGAACGACCGAGGCCAAACGTGAGGATATGTATGGCCGAGCGGTAGAAGCCGAGTGACATGTGAGGCCGAGTGGTTGAGACCGAAGGGAGGACGGACGACTGACTGTGTGAACGTTCGTTGACATTGATGGTCGAGCGACCGGCTTTGTGAACGTTCGTTGACATTGATGGTGGAGCGTTGAGGCCGAACGACCGACTTATTGAACGCTCGTTCATAGAGATTGTCGAGCGGTCGAAACCTAAAGGTTGAACACCTTTTTGGCCGAACGGCCGACAGCTTGGACGCTCGTACACAGGGATTGTCGAGCATTTGAATCCAAAGGGCGAGGCCGAGCAGTCGACTGTTTGAACGCTCGTACTCATTGATTGTCGAGCGTTCGAATCCGGAGGGCGAGGCCGAGTGGTCGACTCTTTGAACGCTCGTACTCATTGATTGTCGAGCGTTCGAATTCAGAGGGCGAGGCCGAGTGGTCGACCCTTTGAACGCTCGTACTCATTGATTGTCGAGCGTTCGAATTCAGAGGGCGAGGCCGAGTGGTCGACTCTTTGAACGCTCGTACTCATTGATTGTCGAGCGTTCGAATTCAGAGGGCGAGGCCGAGCGGTCGACTGCTTGAACGCTCGTACTCATTGATTGTCGAGCGTTGAGGCCGAACGACCGACTTTGTGAACGTTCGGTTGTAAATTGATATTCGTAAATTCATATTCCTAAATTTAGATCTGGAACGTTCGGTTGTAAATTGATATTCGTAAGGTTGAATCATGAACGTTCCGTCTTAGTGTATTAGAAATTGTAGCGTTCGTTCTTTTAGTATTCGGTTAAATGAGTTTCGAACCTAGCGTTCGTTCTTTTGGTGTTCGACCTAATGGTATCCGGTCTAATAGCGTGGGGAATTCTAATGTCGAGCCTAAGACTTTGATCTTAACGTTCGTCCAGGCAGTATCCGATTTGAATGCGGAGTTCTGTTTTAGCGTCCGGCAAATAGTGTTCAATCTAATATGAAGTTCGGTGTTTTGACTTTCGACCCAGTAGCATTTAATCTCACAGCGTTCGGCCTAATAGTGTTTTATGTAATATGGTGTTCGGTTTGGAGCGTTCGGCCTTGTATGATCTAATCTCACAGTTTTCGTTCTTAGAGTGTTCGGTCATCATGGTGTTTTGCGTTTTAGCGTTCGGCCTAAGTACTCGATCCCAACGTTCGGCCTAAGTATCAATCTTAGCGTTCGTCCTAATAGTGTTTAAATCCAATATGGTGTTCGGGGAAATAGCGTTCGGCCTAAGAATTCGATCCAAGCATTCGACCTAAGTATCAATCTTAGCGTTCGTCCTAATAGTGTTTAAATCCAATATGGTGTTCGGTAAAATAGCGTTCGGCCTAAGTACTTGATCCCAGCGTTCGGCCTAAGTATTAATCTCAGCGTTCGGCCTAATAGTGTGTTCGGTGAAATAGCGTTCGGCCTGTTGGTAAATAGCGTTCGTTCAATACCGTTCGGCAGATAACGTTCGTCCAAATAGTATTATGTAAATGTTGGGTTTTAAGTTCATTTTCTCTTGAATTGTATGTGCAAAATGTTTGGAAAATATATACTGTGATGTGATTTATGTGAATGTATGAGATATGTTGGATTTAATGTGATATTATGGGGGTATCTGGTTATTCATGACTTGGGATAAGGTTCAAAGTAACAGTATGATTCATGGACGTAATTCCATGATCCTCAAGGAGAGGATACATGGTGGTGTTTTAGGGTTGTATAGAATGATTACATGGTAGCTCAGTTTTGGGGGTCATCCTGAAACTCCAATGGTCTTTCTTCTCATGTAGAAAGGATTGAACATGTGGTGAGGAGTAGCAGGAGGTCCTAGTCTTGGATGCTTCCATATGATTCAAGGTGAGTGATAACAGATTAACCTCGTGTGGCCGGGCGGTAGTGCCCAGAGTTCCACCGGGCGGTAGTGCCCAAGTTTCACAAGGCGGTAGTGCCAGGGCGGGAGTGCCCAAATTTCATAAAGCCACCACGAGTGCAAGACCCGCCATAGCTCGGTAATCATTCTAGTCCGGACGAGTCGGTCTATAAAGCAACAAGTCGGGGTATAAAGTAACAAGTCTTGTGATGTCAGTTTGCCATGTTTGGATGACTTTTGCATGTCGTGTGAGATTATATAACATGCTTTTTATATCTAGCTCACCCTTGCATTGTTTGTGTTGTGTGCTGTTTGGGTATGTTTCTTTAGCGATGATCATCCACTTGGATGGGAGCAGATGACGGGGAGGATACTTTGGGAACAGCTCTTGATGGAGACGGCAGTGCTGCAGCTTAAATTTGCTAGCTTTTATTTCAAGGACTCATATTATTTGGAAGAACTTTTGAGTGTTTAAATTTTTAATTGTCCCATAATTTCCAGGGAGAAATTCTAATACTCTAGTCGGAAATTTTGCACTATTCTAAGGATGACTGTAATCCTTGATTAACTCTTGACTGCTTTCCTATATTATGCATGACGACGTCTTTATTATATATGTGTGACGTATATAATTGGGATGTTACAGCAACACCCCTAACTTCTCGAAGTAACAAACAAAGGACTTGTACTTTTTCTTACGGACCAAAGACAAGCCCATGGGTTAAGGGTCCGATCGTGAGTAATTGCCATCTCTTTGGAACGAACGAACCCAAGAAAAAACCACCATCTAGGGTTTTAAACTAAACCCTACAACTGTTAATCCTTGGACCAATTTCTCAGTCTTGCGCTTCGATGGAGAATCCAAAGAAGAAGAAGAAAACCAGTCAAAATCTTGAGGTAAAGTTCCAATATGAGCTTAACTCATGTTCCAAGGCTAAGGACCTGCGAGGCGCCATATCCTTATATGACGACGCCGTTTTGAACAATACGCGCCTCAACCAACACCACGTCAATGCCCTTCTCTACCTCTGCTCCAACTCCGTAGCCGACGACTTGCTCAAAACCACCGCACTCGATTACGATTTCCGCGCCTTCCGCCACATGTCCTCTCTCGGCGTCGTTCCCAATGAGGCCTCCGTCACTGCCGTTGCGCGCCTCGCTGCGGCCAAGGGTGACGCCGATTATGCCTTCGAGTTGGTGAAGGGCATGGGCAAGTACAACAACGCTACCCCGAGGCTGCGAACCTACGATCCTGCGTTGTTCTGTTTCTGTGAAATGCTAGACGCGGATAAGGCCTACGAGGTGGAGGAGCACATGAATGGCGTTGGGATAAGTTTGGAGGAGGCGGAACTTACCGCGCTTTTGAAGGTGAGTGCGTGGAGTGGTAGAGCAGACAAGGTGTATGAGTATTTGCATAAGCTTAGAAGCTGTGTGAGGTGTGTTAGTGAGTCCACTACGGTGGTTGTTGAGGAGTGGTTTTGTGGTGCCAAGGCCTCTGAGGTTGGTGAGGTGGAATTTGATGTGGGGCAAGTCAAAGAGGGGGTTTTGCGGAATGGGGGAGGGTGGCATGGTCAGGGATGGATTGGTAAAGGAGATTGGGCCGTCAATAGAACGAGTGTTGGTGTCGATGGACATTGTTGTTGTTGTGGGGAGCAATTTGATGGAATCCTGCTTGACGTAGTCCTCCTTTTTTACCTTTTATAGTTTAATTCTTAAGAAACATGGGTTACTATAAATACCCAACTCCTCTCTTGTATTGATACTTTTAGCTTAATGAGAATTTAATTTTATGATATTCAAAAATAATTCTCTCTTGAAAGTCAGAGAGTCTAAAGACTCCCTCTAGCCACCTTCCTTGCACACTGCCTTCCATTTTCATTTTCCTAGATTTCCACTGTGCTACACATATTTCTTTTTCCTCCACGACGTCGCTTCTACACCAATCCATTTCCTCTGCGTGGCGCGCCGCAGCAGCTACAATTGCACGCGTCAGCTCCTTCATTCCACATCACTGTCATTCTCTTTGTGCATTTCATTCTCGCGCATCCCTTGCTCATCCCAGAGCATCTCACTCTCTCTCGAGAGCCCTCTTCGTCAAGATCCATTGTTTCCATAACGGTAATCTTCTTTTTCCTCACAGATCCATCTTCTTCCATCATTTCCTTCGATTTCCACCTATCGTTCTCCATTTCTCACCATTTAAACCATTTTCCACCGTTCAATCTTCAACTTCAACCGATTAATCGGTTCCATTTCTCTTTTCCACCGCTTAATCGGTCCGATTCACGTTTTCCTTCGGTCTCTAGGTTTTCCACCGATTAAACCCTAGATCTTAGGGTTCTTATTGTCCGCCCTCAGTTTTCCCATTCAATCTCGCGTTTCCTCTCCATTCCGCTGCGTTGTCACTCGTGCTTCGAGGAGTCCGAATCGTGCTCGCACAGCCTCTATCGTCATCTTCTCGGGTGCTCGTCCATCAGTTGGTATTCAGAGCTTAGGTTTGAACACGCTTCAGAGGTAAGTTGTGTCGGGTTCATTTGATTTTGAGTCGTGTTTTTTCGTTCATTTGATTTTGAGTCGTGTTTTTTCGTTCATTCTCCGCGTTGTTTTATGATTCCTTTGATGTCTTGTGTTGTTTCGCTATTCTGAGTTTCCTTCACTTATGCGTTGTTCATTACATCTTTCTATTGTCTTGATCCTGAGTTTGTTCTTCCATTCCGCTGCTTGATTCATGTGCTGGTTTAACGTTGTGCGTTTAATTTCTTTCATTTTCGTGTTGTTAGTTAATTTCTTTACTGTCTTATGTTTAACTTTTGTTCGTACACCTTCATTCAGTGAAATTTGTGTTCATGTGTTTAGGTTTCCAAATTCTGATAAGGTTGCTTGTTTTGTGCTTTGAGTCTTATATCATTTTATTCGGTGAATCCAATTTGTTTGAGTCTTTTATTTTCTAAATCCATTTCTGTTTTGTCTATGTCATGTTGCTTTGTTTTTAATTGTTAATTAAATCTGAGTTTAACTGATTCAATTGAGTTTTTGCTTTGAGTAAGATCTGTCTATCATCATAAGCAGTGACATTCAATTGAATGAGCTTGATGACAGACTTCAACAGCAGTTTTAATGTCATTTCATTTATCTGAAGCTGTCTTGAGTTTTTGATGTTGTCCATTACATGTAATTGTATTGCACTTTTGAAATTCTGTGAGCTGAAAGTTGAATCTGCTTGTGGATAGCAAATGCACACCAATTAAGCTATGAAATGTTGCATTGAGCTTGGGTGCAAGATGCTTACAGCAGCATCAGTCTCTATTTTGGCCAGCTACACCGAACTGGTTTTTCTTTGCAGAGTTTGTGAGTCATTCATACTTGGTTTTAAATTCTTTGCCAAGTTCTGATTCAATTTCTTTTCCAGTATTGTCTTTGTTTCGTTGGCATCTATTGAGGTATATGAATCTGCAGAATTGCATTAAAACTGTTTACAACAGTGATTGAATTTAGTTTGAACTTCTGAGTTTGTGATCCATAGTGTGCATTCACTGTTTTCACTTTTTCACTTTGCTATCAATTCTGCAATTGAGAATAAATTTTTGTTCACTCAAGGAAGCCTAAACTAGTGATATGGAAACTATAATTGTAGCTGAGAATGATTAGCCTCTTGTTTTCTTTTGGATATTTTTTTTTTTGAGTTGAATCATTTGTTTCTATCATGACTCATATCTTGTGAAGTTGAATTGAAATAGAGTCAAATTATATGTTGTGAATTGTAGCAAAAGAAAGTGAAAGTATAAAAGCATGAGTTCTTGTGATTTGAAAAAGAAAAAGCAATTAGAAAAGAAGTATTGATTGAACCACATAAAGAGTCAAGTGGCAAGTGCAATTCACAACACAGTTTCACTCTTAATGTTTCTCTCCTTTTTCTGATTCATCATATAATTGGATTAGAGTGAACATTTTAGAGCAATTGGCAATGCATTATTCTATTTCAGTTGCAAATCTGTTTGGTCATGTATGATTCAACTTGCTGTGATTTTCTTGTGTTTTTAATCTGTTTCTAGTTCTATTCCTTAGGCTCTATTTTGCTGTGCGTACCTTTATTAACTACCCTGTTTCTTGTTTGTCAATTGTTGGTTGTCTTGGTTTTGTCTTTCACGTGTGAACTCTGATCTGCTGTTCTTAATTTGAGCTTTAATTGCTTTATTCATCTGATCTAGAGTTGTCTTAAGCAATAGATCTGCTTTGTTGTCATTGTTTTGTGGTTGTCCTGCTCTGTTCTGCATATCACTTTGCCTTGCCTAGCCTTTGCCTGTTTGAGAAGTTGTTACACTCTGGTTTCTGGAATTTGAAAGAAGGTTTGTGTGCTTGGTAGCATCTTAGGTGGTGGTGGTCTGAAAGACTCTCAAGCTATGTACTGCCAAGGGAGAATCTCCCTTCCAAATCTTTCCATTTTGAGTGCTTTAAGTTTTCAAAGAGAAGCCTGAGTGTTGTGAGTTTCGTGAGGCTAATTTAGCCTAATTCCTTGGCACTTTGAAATAGAGAATTCATTGTTAATCTAACTGTTTGTGATCGTTCATTGTGCAGGAAAAGAAATTGGATCAATTAGATTGGAGCAGCTGTGATTTGCTTAAACTAACATTGCATTCATTTTGGCTTATAAACTGTTTGCTGAAATCATTGAGATATTATATGTCTGAATGTGATTACTGATTTCATGGTTTGCTTACAATTGTTGAAATCTGTTGAGTCCTTATTAGCACCATCACTCTTTCTTTGTTAAGATCATTTTTTCCAAATGCATATAGAAAATAGTTTCTTGGTATTAATCACATGCAGCTTTCAGTTTTTTTTTTTCAGATTGATTGATTGCATACCCTTGCATGCCACCTAGTTAGGATTTCATGGACAGATTTATGCATGAATTGATTTGCTTGGAGTAATTAGGCTTGTGCATGAACTTGTTTTAACTGTCAAAGCATCATTCCATTTTTTTAAGAAGTGACTAAAGCACTTAATTTCCAATTCTGACTTCCTGGTTGAATTAAGCACATCATTCTTTTTACCCATTGGATTTATCAGATTTTAAATTAGAATTGAATGGTTGTTTAAATCAGTTTAGTTCAGTTTTGAATTACACCCATTGCATCTGGTTAATGTCCATTCCTATTTGTCTTTGCTGGATTTGGGTTTGATTTTGTATGCAGAAATGAACCAGTGCAGGGTGTCCAATAGAAGTTGAGATTAGTTTAGAATGAGCATGAGTATAGCTTGAGCAACCAGTAGCAGCCATCTGAACTGAAGGAGTTCTTTTATCTCAAACTGCTTTTGATATCCTTAAATTGTTTTGTATGGCTTGCAATCGTTGGGATTAGAATTGTTTAATCTGCTGATTTAGTTGGAATTGTTTGTGCAGTATAAGTTGAGACCATTAATTGAGCAGCAGCAGAATCTTAGTGGAAAGCTTGGAAAGGTTGTGCAGCCAAGAGAAAGGGAAGATTATACTGGCCAGGAGATTCAAAAGCATTGATTTCAGAAGCTGTCAAGAAGCAACAAAATTGAGCAAAAGTGTAGTTGGAGCAGGCTAGCAGCTATCTTCTGAACTAAAGGGAAGACTTGAAATTGTTGTGTATCTCTTCTTGTAATTTGTTTGCATCAGGTTCCCTAATCCACATGTTATATACTGTTTTGCAGGAGTGGTGAATCAGATCCAAAGAGAGTGGAATCCAGAAGCTAGAAAAGGGGGCCAAAGCTGCCCGAAACAGCAACATCAGTGTACGTATTTTAGCACAAGGACTTGGCATCAAAAGTGGACTGTAGCTGAACCAGTACCAGACCGTGGCAGCGTGCATGTTTTATATTTTTTTTGTTCCATTTGATGTGTAATAGGATGATAGGCTAGCTTTCTTTTAGTTTCATTTTTGTTTGTAAAAGGCCTTTTAAAAAGTCCAAGTATTTGGAAGTCCTTGGTGCTCTTTCAACTCTTGGCAACTTTTCTTGATTGTTTGAACTTTAATATTGATTTGCTTTGTGTTTTACGTTTAGGGGTGATTTAGGCTAAAAGGGATTAAACTCTAAGCCTTATCACATTATAGTCCGAGAGTCTAGTCTTTTAATTGTGATTAATTATTGATGTTTGTTTTTTTATTTTGAGTTGTGTCCTTTGATTTTAAAGGTGATTTTAGTTTAAGGGGTAATTAGTTAGTAGCCTAAAACATTTATGGCAACGTAAGACTTGGTACTTAAGCAGCTCTTTAGCTCAACTCTCTTGTCTGGGACTTGTCTAAGTGAAAGTTTTGAACCCTTTAGATTAAGAAAACTTTTAAAAACAAAGATGTCTTCTTATAGTTCACATAGGTCTTCTAGGTTAGCTAATGTTGATGAAATGTTTAAACAAGCTAGCAATCTTCCATCCTTGTGTAAAGACATAGGTGCATTAACATACCTAGCTTGGGAAAAAGAAATTGATAAAATAAATCCTTGGTTTTATGAAGAGAGTGAATATTATGTTCTTAGTATATATCTCTTTAAGTTAGAAGAGCATGCAAGTGAGTGGTGGGATGAAAGATAATATCGAAAGGTAGAAAGTCTTCCATACGTGATTGGCATGATTTAAAAGCTTGCATGAGAGGAAAGTTTGTGCTTTTAAGTATTAAAAGAAACCTAGAACTAATTAGGGACTACATTGTAGATGGAAAATTATTTCTTGAGAGTTTAAATGATCATGGGTTTCTTCGTAGAGAATTAGAATTTAGGGCAAGACTTAAAAAGATCAAGGATAAGAAAAGAGAAAGAGAGATTGAGAGAAAAGAAAAGGAAGAAAGGAAAGAAGAAGAGAAGAGAGAGAGAGAAAAAAACAAGAAAAGAGAAGAGAGGAATTAAGAAGAGAAGAAGAAAAGAAAGAGAAGAAGATAAAAGAAAAGAAGAGAGAAAAGAAAAAGAGAGAAAAGAAGAAGAAAAGAGAGAAAGGTAAGAAAGAGAGAGAAAGAAAAGGAGAAATTGTTACTGATTGAAAGACCACGGAATCTAAAGGGAAAAGTTTCCAAACCTTTAATTCTTTTTCAATAATTGATTACTTTTCAATTTTTAACTTCTCTTCAAAACAAATTGTCATCTCATATTTCATGCAAACCTTTTCAAAATATGACAATTCATATCTTGAGTTATTTTTATCTTTAAGGAAAGAAATAACTCAAGACAAAAGTGAATTTGGACTTCTAAAATTTACTAAGACTAAAAAAAAAGATATAGAAATCCTTATTTCTTTGTTTTTATAGAAAAATTCTTTCTTGGATTGATATGAATTGAAAATATATTTGATGTTTACTGCAGATTTGAGTTTGATCCAGGAGGAAGAAAAAGTGAATATAAAAGAATAAGGTCAGTCCAAGATGGCCATGCTCCTAAAGATTGTGTGGAGCTTCTTCATAAGGCAATTGCCAAATTTGAGGATAAATTTTTTTTTAAGAGGGAAGGTATGAGGGAACCCTACTTGACGTAGTTCTCTTTTTTTACCTTTAGCATGGGTTACCAGCTCCTCTCTTGGTACTTTTGAGTTTAATGAGAATTTAATTTTCTGAGCATCAAAAATAATTCTCTAGCCACATGGGTTTAATCCTTTTCGACATCCCTATTTATGTACGAATGTCTCAATTGGGTCCTCGTTTTTTAAAGTGTATCAAAATGGTCCTTAATTTTGAAAATTGATATCAATTGAGTCCTTTCCGTTAAGTTGGCTGGACGGCGTTAAAAAAATTGATGAGTGGATGTTGAGATGACGAACGAACGAACGTCCACCAGCGAACGAACGCTCGTCCACCAGAGAACGAACGCTCGTCCACCAGAGAACGAACGATCGTCGACCTCTTACTGCTGGACGAGCGTTCGTTCCACACTGGACGACCGTTCGTTCGGTGGTCGACGAGCGTTCGTTCGCTGATGAACGAGCGTTCGTTCGCTGGTGGACGAGCGTCCGTTCGTCATCTCAGCATCCACTCATCAATTTTTTTAACGCCGTCCAGCCAACTTAACGAAAATGACTCAATTGATATCAATTTTCAAAATTAAGGACCATTTTGATACACTTTAAAAAACGAGGACCCAATTGGGACATTCGTACATAAATAGGGATGTCGAAAAGGATTAAACCAGCCACATGCTAGAGAGTCTAAAGACTTCCTCTAGCCACCTTTCTTGCACACTGCCTTTCATTTTCATTTTCCTTGATTTCCACTGTGCTCCACATATTTCTTTTTCCTCCACGACGTTGCTTCTACACCAATCCATTTCCTCTGCGTGGTGTGCCGCAGCAGCTATAATTGCACGCGTCAGCTCCTTCATTCCACATCACTGTCATTCTCTCTCGCGCATCAGACACGCACCACTTCTTTGTGCATTTCATTCTCGCGCATCCCTTGCTCATCCTAGAGCATCTCACTCTCTCTCGAGAGCTCTCTTCGTCAAGATCCATTGTTTCCATAATGGTAATCTTCTTTTTCCTCACAGATCCATCTTCTTCCACCATTTCCTTCGATTTCCACCGATCGTTCTCCATTTCTCACCATTTAAACCATTTTCCACTGTTCAATCTTCAACTTCAATCGATTAATCAGTTCCATTTCTCTTTTCCACCGCTTAATCGGTTCGATTCGCGTTTTCCTTCGGTCTTTAGGTTTTCCACAGATTAAACCCTAGATCTTAGGGTTCTTATTGTCCGTCCTCAGTTTTCCCATTCAATCTAGTGTTTCCTCTCCATTCCGCTGCGTTGTCACTCGTCGGAGAAGCTTCGAGGAGTCTGAATCGTGCTCGCACAGCCTCTATCGTCATCTTCTCGGGTGCTCGTCCATCACAATTGGTTTGTGTTGATATTGATGATTCGGAGACGGAGAAGTTTGCAGGGTCTGTTGTTGGCTTGGCTTTGCAACGAGAGGTCAAGGCCAATTTTAGTGAATTTCAGGTGTTGTTGATATCTCCATTCATTGCAATGCAACACAATTTTAAATGACATGAATGATGATATATTATTGTTAGAGTTTAGTTTATGTGCTAGGTAGGTATCAATTAGGAATCTTGATAGGTATGACTTTTTAGGGGTGTTATTGTTAAAGTCAACAAACTTAATATGCATGACAATTTGTGATTGGATTACTTTTTGATAAGCAGAGGGGTATCAACAATAACCTTTTTCATTGCCAATAACCTTTTTCCGATTCCTAAAACAATAAATACAATGAAAGCATACCATGCTTAAGAAATGAACAAACAAAAATGCAAACAAAATATATATTAAGCATTACTATTTGCACAAATGTCGATATTTTGGAGATCAAACTAATTAAGAATAACTTATCTGCATCCACACCAATTGTAGGAGACATACAATTGTCATCACAAAAAGGATCTCACTCTGATCCCTGAAGGACAGAGATCAAAGTTGCTTGCACAACTTCATGAACATTAGAGGTAAAAAAAGTTTAAAAAGAATATACTGAATCATCACTTTATTAAATGACAATACAAATCTCTTGTTAATAACCAGAATAATTGTCTCAGGCCAAATAGTAAGAAGATATACACAAACACCAATGAAAATGATTGAGGTGGCACTGGGAACTAGTTATTGAGTCCCGTTCAGAAGGTATAGAGGAATTAAAATAATTATTTAGGGGAAGTTTGCTAAATGAGAGAGGTGGGTTTTGATTATTCTCTTCTTCATCTAAAGCAGAGGGCATTGCAGTATAGCTGTATTCTCTGCAGGAGCTGTGCTCCAGAAAAGTAAAGCAGCCCCTTTTACACTTATGTTTTTTCCTTCGTCTGTGATTCGTTTATGTTTTGAAGCTTATACTGACAGAACACAATAGAATCCCTTTACCCTCAGTCCTCAATCTTGGGTCCCTAAGTCCTAACTTCCTACCATCTCCCCTCGAATACCAAAAGATCAAAACTACTAAGTTGTCAGACAGAACAAAATGCAAGCGCATCCCAGAAGGAACAGTAGTAGAGTGGCCACTCCAACATTACCTGGATAACCAATGAATATGATGGAGGCATCTGAAGCTTTAGGTTTCCTTTCATAAAAGTGTAGTGAACCTATAAAGAAAACAAGATAACTAGTAAAGAAAAAGAAGGGTAAGCCATATAAATCTTGAATAACCTACATATCACATGTTGAACTATACGCATAAGAACCTTAACAGCTCGAAACGGAATCAACTACTCCTATGTCAAACATAGGAAAATGTCCTAAAGGGAATAACAAACAATTAAAAATTATGCATCACCTTTTTTTCACAAAAACTACACACCCTTCCCGAAAAAATCCCAATCCCACATAAAACAGGTACAATAAAATTTAATTAACACAAAACATAATATCAAAATGAAAAATCTCCTGAACTAACCTTAGGAGTAATCAATTTCAAAAAAGTGCCCAAACATGACACAGATATAATAAAATTTTAAATTAAATTTATAGGGAAAAAGATCCCATAGAAGACCAATTTTAAATTGTGAATAGGCAACAACTCACTCGTATATTGCTAAAGTAAGTAAAGCTAGAAAAATGAATAACTTACCTGATGTCTTTCTTTCCGCTGGTTAAAAAAGTTACTTCCTATGAGTTCAAATATGTGATCTCGCATTTCATCATTTGTCACAAGCAAACACCTAAGTTTTACTGTTGCAAACAGCCAATACCTGCAACCCAAAAGATTAATATATAAGTAAATGGGTTATTAAACTTAACAGATTGAAACTAAATTTTAAAAATACATATGAATCAGTGCCAAACAGAAAATAAAAATGTTATAACATATTCATGAAAAACACAACAAAGAATTTTGACTAAATTAACTATTAAATATTTGAACCTCCAAAAGTTAAAATCGTTTACATTTTAGTACTTAAAAAGTTTAGCTTTCATTTAGACCTTCTCAGTTATTCAAGTCTACGTCCACTTTGGTTTTACCAAGAGCTTCAGCTGTCTAATGCAGAAACATATCATATACGGGACATCGAATGTGAATTAAGTCCCACACAAGATTATACATATTGCATAGATAACATGATAAATTCAAGTTTTAAATAAAGAGTCAAACAGAACAAGAAACGATATGGTTGTCCAAAGATTAACAGTGAAAAGCAAATGCAATGTTTAGGACATTTATTTGGAAATTTACCAATCATCATTGGACCCATTAGGAGTTGTATACAGTGCACCATTATTCATCCACTCCTCTACCAGTTTCCTGGTAGAAGGATTTTCCATTAGCCCTCTTAGGCACTTATTGTGCAGCACAACGAGCGGCCATTTATTCTCACTCTGATTGTAAAGTTCTTTTACAACACAATCAAGCTGCACTATTACAAAATCAACAAAACAAACACAATTAGCTGCAAAAGCAATCAAGCAAAATTATCAAGCAAGAGCAATAGACATACATAACTTGTTCAGACAATAAAATTAAAGGAACTCTATAACTTAGGAATACAACCTGAGAAATGCTAAATCCACCATCAGCAAAATTTTGTTTGTAGAGCCCAACATTTGCTCCATCCACTATAGCTTCATAAGAGTCATGCTTTTCAAGCCAGGCCTGTAAGGGATCAACCAGAAGTATCAAAACCAAGCTATTATAGCTAGACTAAAAATATCAAGAGTAAATAATGGATGCAGCAATATTGCGAAGGGTTTGTATACGAAAGTAATCCAATCACAAATTGTCATGCATATTAAGATTGTTGACTTTAACAATAACACCCCTAAAAAGTCATACCTATCAAGATTCCTGATTGATACCTACCTAGCACACAAACTAAACTCTAACAATAATATATCATCATTCATGTCATTTAAAATTGTGTTGCATTGCAATGAATGGAGATATCAACAACACCTGAAATTCACTAAAATTGGCCTTGACCTCTCGTTCCAAGGCCAAGCCAGCAACAGACCTTGCAAACATCTCCGTCTCCGAATCATCAATATCAACACAAACCAATTGCTCCCCACAACAACAACAATGTCCATCGGCACCAACACTCGTTCTGCTGACGGCCCAATCCCCTTTACCAGTCCATCCCTGACCATGCCACCCTCCCCCATTCCGCAAAACCCCTTCTTTGACCTGCCCCACATCAAATTCCACCTCACCAACCTCAGAGGCCTTGGCACCACAAAACCACTCCTCAACAACCACCGTAGTGGACTCACTAACACACCTCACACAGCTTCTAAGCTTATGCAAATACTCATACACCTTGTCCGCTCTACCACTCCGCGCACTCATCTTCAAAAGTGCGGCGAGTTCCGCCTCCTCCAAACTCACCCCAACGCCATTCATGTGCTCCTCCACTTCGTAGGCCTTATCCGCGTCTAGCATTTCACAAAAATAGAACAACGCAGGATCGTAGGTTCGCAGCCTCGGGGTAGCGTTGTTGTACTTGCCCATGCCCTTCACCAACTCGAAGGCATAATCGGCGTCACCCTTGGCCGCAGCGAGGCGCGCAACGGCAGTGACGGAGGCCTCATTGGGAACGACGCCGAGAGAGGACATGTGGCGGAAGGTGCGGAAACCGTAATCGAGTGCGGTGGTTTTGAGCAAGTCGTCGACGATGGAGTTAAAGCAGAGGTAGAAGAGGGCATTGAAGTGGTGTTGGTTGAGGCGCGTATTGTTCAAAACGGCGTCGTCATAGAGGGATATGGCGCCTCGCATGTCCTTAGCCTTGGAACATGAGTTGAGCTCAAATTGGAACTTTGCCTCAGGATTTTGACTGGTTTTCTTCTTCTTCTTTGGATTCTCCATCGAAGCGCAAGACTGAGAAATTGGTCCAAGGATTAACAGTTGCAGGGTTTAGTTTAAAACCCTAGATGGCGGTTTTTTCTTGGGTTCGTTCGTTCCAAAGAGATGGCAGTTACTCACAATTGGACCCTTAACCCATGGGCTTGTCTTTGGTGCGTAAGAAAAACTACAACTCCTTTGTTTGTTACTTCGAGAAGTTAGGGGTGTTGCTCCCTCCACCACCACACCTTTCTCCCTCCACCTCCCCAATTTTTTTTAATTCCAATTACCCAAACCCTCACCTGCAAAACAACCAGAAAAATTCCCAGGCAGATATAAACATATTGTCTACCCTAGGGTTCAATATTCAGCAGTTATTTACTCACATGCGATTATTCAAATATCAAAGATAGATAAAGAAAAAGGGAAGTAAAACATAAAGAAAAACCACATTGAATTCGCACATATAGTTAAATGGCTTGACTCTCTAAAAACAAAGTCCCCAGCGGAGTCGCCATCTGTCGCAACCGGAATCGCGACGGGACGACGATCCAAAAAAAGAAACGGGTTTTAAAAAGAGATTTGGAGTCGCCACCATAGTTTATTATGGAAAACTATGGAAAAACCTCAAAACGATAAAGCACGGTCCACGAAAACCAAAGATTGGGTTCGGGAGTCGGTTACGCGTGGGGAAGGTGTTAGCACCCCCACAACGCCTGCCCTAAGGCAGTACCTTTAACTAAATGCACGAATATGATGTGGTTTTTTTTTAAAATGTTTAATTATCCCCTAAAATAAAATTCTAAATAAACAAAACATATTTTTTAGTTTTTTTGGGCCCGACAAGGATTGACCTTGCTCCTACGTATTCTCATTCAAAATGAGAAATCAGGGTTACGTAGTTCTAGCTGAAAGACTGTTTGTTTGTTTGAAAAACAAATGTTTTTAATTTTTGGAGATTTTTATGTTTTTAATATTTTCGAGAAAAAGAAGGTAATGAGTACTAGGCCGACGCGAACGGTCGCACGAGTACTCATACCTTTAAAATGATATTTAAATATTTTTAATTATTTTTGAAAAGAGAGATAACGATATTAAGCACTAGGCCGATGCGAACGATCACACGAGCACTCATACCGTTATTTACTTATTTAGGAAGACTTGAGAGTATTGAGTGCTAGGCTGATGCGGACGATCGCACGAGCACACATACCATTATTTACTTATTTAGAAAAACTTGAGAGTATTGAGTGCTAGGCTGATGCGGACGATCGCACGAGCACTCATACCCTCGTTTAATATTACGTAAATAAGAGAGAAAAGTATTGAACACTAGGACGATGCGAACGATCACACGAGTGTTCAACCTTTAAACGTATTTTTGAAATTTTATTTAAGAAAAGAAAAGGTTTTTAGCACAAGGACGACGCGAGCGGCCACACGTGTGCTTAACCTTCAAAACGTATTTCTTTTGTAAATTTATTTAAGGAAGAAGAAAAAGGTTTTTAGCACAAGGACGACGCGAGCGGTCACACGTGTGCTTAAACCTTTAAAACATATTTTTGTAAATTTATTTAAGGAGAAGAGAAGGTTTTTAGCACAAGGACGACGCGAGCGGTCACACGTGTGCCTAAACCTTTAAAACATATTTTTTGAAATTTATTTAAGGAGAAGAGAAGGTTTTTAGCACAAGGACGACGCGAGCGGTCACACGTGTGCTTAAACCTTTAAAACATATTTTTGTAAATTTATTTAAGGAGAAGAGAAGGTTTTTAGCACAAGGACGACGCGAGCGGTCACACGTGTGCTTAAACCTTTAAAACATATTTTTTGAAATTTATTTAAGGAGAAGAGAAGGTTTTTAGCACAAGGACGACGCGAGCGGTCACACGTGTGCTTAAACCTTTAAAACATATTTTTTGAAATTTATTTTTATTTAAACTATCAATATTGTATTATTAAATATATATTTTAGGATAAGTAAATGTCTAAAATAAATAAATAGAACAAAATAAAATAAGACAATAAAGAAAAAATAAATAAACAAAAGAAAATTGAGAGGCTGAACGGACGCTGGGAAGAGATTCAGAATAACGAGCGTTCGTTAGGTAAAGAACGAACGTTCGTTGGGGAAGAGGACGAACGTCCATTGGGGAACATAACGGACGGACGTTTAGAAATGTGACCGAATGACGAGCGTTCGTCAAGAGATATGACGAACGGACGTTGAGAACGAAGGCTCAATAACGAACGCTCGTTGAAGGCATGACGAACGGACGTTGAGAAATTGAAGCTGAGTAACGAACGTTCATTGGTTCGGAAACGAACGCTCGTTCGAGCGCTCTTCAGGGAGAAAATTTGAACGAACGGTCAAAAAGCTTAAGGATAACGAGCGTTCGCTCGTTTGGATAACTAGCGCTCGTTGGTGAGAAGGTTTGAACGAACGGTCAAAAAGCTTAAGGATAACGAGCGTTCGCTCGTTTGATGAGAATGTTGAACGAACGGTCAAAAAGGCGAGCGTTCGCTCGTTTGGATAATGAGCGTTCGCTCTTTTGGATAAAGAGCGCTCGTTCATTTGGAACGTTGAACGAACGGTCAAAAAGGCTCAAGGTTAACGAGCGCTCGCTCGTTTAGATAACGATCGTTCATGGGTGAGAAACGAACGCTCAAAAAGGCTTACGGATGACGAGCGTTCGCTCGTTTGATGAGAATGTTGAACGAACGGTCAAAAAGGCGAACGTTCGCTCGTTTGGATAATGAGCGTTCGCTCTTTTGGATAACGAGCGCTCGTTCATTTGGAACGTTGAACGAACGGTCAAAAAGGCTCAAGGTTAACGAGCGCTCGCTCGTTTAGATAACGAGCGCTCGTTGGTGGTAAACGAACGCTCAAAAAAAGCTTAAGGTTAACGAGCGTTCGCTCGTTTAGATAACGATCGTTCATGGGTGAGAAACGAACGCTCAAAAAGGCTTACGGATGACGAGCGTTCGCTCGTTTGGATAACGAGCGCTCGTTCATTTGGAACGTTGAACGAACGGTCAAAAAAAAGGCTGAATGTTCCCGGACGTACGTTCATTTCTGGGCTTGGCCCAGTCCAATGCTTCTAACCTAGAATTTTCTAGGGGTTCAGGAGGTTCACCCTCATTCCCACTCATTCACGCCGGCTTGTGCCTTCTCCAGAGATCCAAGATCTCCTACTCAGCACCATGACTCCCCGCCACCTCCGTCATAACCGGCCACCATCACCTCGCCCAGAACAACCTTGGTCTCGCCGGCGGCAACTCGCGCCACCAGAACCACCACCAGCCACGACGCCACTGCTCCACCTTTCTCACTTCGAAAACGGCGATTTTCAGGGAGGGTCTTCCTCTGCGTTCATCTCCACGGCCACCAGATTCCCTTTCAACATCTTGGGCTGCCGGGACTCAACGCCGTCGCGCCCCTAACCTCACCGGTGCCATCAACGCCACTCTTCTTCTTCCCCATTCGAGGATTTTCTCGAATGCCAAATGCTCTCCGCAACACCACTTTTCCTCTCTGCCTCTCCTAATCTTTATTGTTTATTGATTGATTTTAATGTTGATTGAATCTTGTCCATTTGGTATCGGAAACGACGAGTGCGTAGTGTGCATATGAGCATGAGTGGGATAGATGATTCCGTGATAATGGTGTATGGGCTGGCGAGATGGGGTGAATGGAGCTTATGCAGTAAGCATATATGATGAATCTGAATGTACAAGTGAACAAAAGCCCTACCTGCTGCTATGGCTGCTGCTTCTGCTAGCTGCGTATCCGGTGACCTCCTCTTGCCGGTGCCAGTGCCGATGATGACTCTGGGTGATGATCCCAGATGATGGTTTCTCGTGTGCACCCTTTTTCCTTTTTTTCTCTCTCTGATCCCACAAAATTCTGCTCAAAAAATCCTTGGAAAATCTCCTCCGCTCACCACCTTGTTCCCCCCAAGATCTTGGGAAATATTCTCTTAACCACCTGGTCCCCCCTGCTGAGACACGCCTCCCATACGCCAATTCCCACGTTTTTTCATTTTTTCCTTTTTTTTTTAATTTTTATTTTATTTTTTAATTGTTTTCAGTTTTAATTTTATTTTTTTAATTTTTTAATTATTAACTCTATTAAAACAAAATTGAAGATAAGAAAAATAGAAATTGAATTAAAAACAAAAAATCTAAATACATAAAAATAGAATAAAACAAAAAGGTAAAATAATAAAAAGGAAAATAATAAATAACCAATAAAAAAAAGAATTTTTTTACAACCCGGACAAAATTGAGTGTTGACACCAATTATATCCTTAAATTAAAATTTTTTACTTATACCATTTTAATTTATTTCAAACCTAGTTCTCCTACTTTACTCCCTGCACTCAATCTTTTCACCTCTCAATTCCGTTTAACAATTTGTCTTCAGTTTTACTCTACAACTCCATTTGTCTTCTTCGTTTCACTTCTCCTCATCTGTTTCTTACTTCTTCATTTTCCTTACATTATTAAAATACATTAAAAATATATTCAAAAATAATAAATCATAACATTTAAATTAAATTATTAAAATATTTCTAAAATAAAGAATAAACTAATAAAATCATGTGTGGCTGGATGCTCGGTCCTGATTGCAATCTTGCGCGGACGTTCGATTCCTGAATGGTGGACACTCGGTCCTGATTGCATCTTGGCTGGACGTTCGGTTCATTCATGAACCGAACGTCTTTGGAGGGTCACTCGGTTCATGTGTGGTCGGGCATCGTTAACTTGGACGCTCGGTCTTGGCGGTCGACCTGGGTGGACGTTCGGTTTATGTCTGGGGAGTACCGGTCGGTACATGTTAGTTTGGACACCCGGTCTTGATTGTGACCTTGGTGGGAGGCATTGTGTTAACCGCTCGCTCGGTCTATGTTGGGAGGACCTGTCGGTACACTAATCAACAAGATTTTAAAATTGCCAAAGGTAACATCTATAATCATTAAAGTAATTTTGGTTAATGTTCATTAATTTTTTTAAAAAAATATTAAATTATAACATAGAGATGTATTTAATTAATTTAAGAATATAATCTAAAGTCTTTAAAAGACATACCTATATATGTTTAATATAGTAAATGTATTAAATTAATGAAATGGTAACTAAAACTTGTATGGTAAGTATAATTACACTTTAATTAGAAAAAATGGATTAATTGTGTTTTCTTTTCAAACTATTAATTAAAATTCTATTTCTTTCCTTTTTCAAAATATGTACCAATTTCATCTTTATATTTTATAAAAGAATGTAAAATATTATCAAGAGCAAAATATAGTTAATGATATTAGAGTTTTCCTCTTTTATCTACTTGCAATTCTCTCTCTTCTTTACAATTCTTTTTTTAGCTAATTTATGAAAGGTATAGATTTTTTTTTCACTTGCCTGTCATAATCTCTAATTTATTTTAAAGTTAGAGATAATATTCCATAGTAAAGAAGTTAAATAAAATTAAGTATGTTTCTGATCCATATACTATTATGTAAAATTGAAAATCGTCTTACAATAAACTTTAAACAAATGTAGACCATAAATTTTGATTCAAATATTCACTTTCTTCATCATCACATTGTTCACACAAAACTGTGATATACACTAGAAAAATTGGGGGTTCTTCATTTCAATCACTGCCAACACACATTTTTAACAACACAACAATCAATGAAAGAAAAAAAGGTAGGTAAAAGGATAATGTCTGTCTAATTATACAAGGGATTGACATCACTTTCTACCATGATCTTAAAGAGATGAGTTAACGAGTCTTTTATCTTTATAAAGTGTTTTCTTTTCTCATTTCTATCTAATATGGGATTTAAACTTAAATTTTGATTCAGAATATAAGAAAAGGAAGCAGAGAGAAGTGTCGTCTGTGAAACCAATCAACATCTTGTCCCTGAACGCATCACACGACATAACAAGAACAAAGTTGACGATGGAGAAGGATAAACCACTAAGACTTTAATGGGAGATGGAAAACGACAAAGAAGTTGTCTTCCCTAGAGAAGAAGATGGAGCAGGAAAGCCCAAATGCGATGACATTGGTGATGACAATTGTGGTGCATGTGACGGTCTGGACGATGGAGGCTTATGTCAGATGTGGAGGAGCTCTTTGATAATGCTAATTTTTACCATTATCTAAGCATCAATTTAGTAGCAAAATCAACTTCTTTCTAACTTATAACTTGTTAAATCCTCTTCTTTTGTGTTGTTTTCTAAATAATTGTGCTTTTGGCTACTTTAATGTACTTTCATCGATAATCCCTTATTTTGTAGCTAATAATGAGCTTGGAAGAGTCTCCAACAATGTATAGAGCTGAACCAACCATAAGAAGTAAGCACGCAGAAACGCTCGTCGCCCAGCAAGCGGCGCTCGTCGACCAGCGAACGACTGCTCGTCCAGTGTGGACGCACGAGAGGACGCTCGTCCAGCGAGAAGAGGACGCTCGCCCTGTGGACGCACGAGAGGACGCTCGCCCAACGAGAAGAGGATGCTCGCCCAATGTGGACGCGCAGTGGACGCTCGCTCAGAGAGAAGTGGACGCTCGTCCAGTGTGGACGCACGAGATAACGCTCGCTCAACGAGAAGAGGACGCTTGTCCAGAGAGGAGGCTCAGTGGACGCTCGGCCAGCGAGAAGTGGACGCTCGTCCAGAGAGGAGGCTCAGTGGACGCTCGCCCATAGAGAGGAGGCTGCTCGCCCAGAGAGGTTCGCGCCCGGGCGCGACAGAGAGGGCGCCGGGCGCGACTTTTGCTGATGTGTCAGATTGAGCTTATTTAACCCTAAAACGCGAAGGGGTTTTGGTCTTTGGTTCTTTGGAGGCGCGATTTCACGTCTGGAGCTCATGGAGGGCGCGAGGAGCTTGTGGGAACATCTCCTCCTCTTCCTTTGGGTCTCCTTCTTTTTCCATCTTCCATGTTTGTAAGCTTTAGGGTTCTCCATGGAAATGGAGAACCAAACCCATCTTGTTGGGGATAGTTGTAGCCTCTGAATTCTTGTGTATTTGTTGAATGATTTGATTATATATATGCCTTTTCTATCAATTGCTAGTATTCTTGTTTCTGATCTTAAAGCTTGCATGTATAGGGGACGTTCATGACTTGATTTTGGGGTTTCATGGATTTATGGGGACGTAAGATGGAACCTATAACTGAAACAAGATGTTGACATAGTATTTTTTTTATAATAAAAAATAGGCTTAATTACCTACTTAGTCCCCATGTTTGGAGGTAATTTGCTGTTTAGTACCCGATTTTAAAAATGTAGGCATTTGATACCTATGTTTTGAAATTTGTATCAATTGAATCCTACTCACTTAACGCCGTTATAAATCTAACGTTTTTCTGACTGTGTATGTGATTTGTGGACGAGCGTTTGTGGACGAGCGACGAGGACGATCGTCCAGCGAAGAGGACGCTGATCTAGCGAGGCAGAAGAGGACGCTCGTCCAGCGAAGCGAACGCCCAGTCAGGCAGAAGAGGACGCTCGTCCAGCGAAGCGAACGCCCAGTCAGGCAGAAGAGGACGGTCGTCCAACGAAGCGAACGCTCGTCCATAACCGCTCGTCCACAAATCACATACACAGTCAGAAAAAACGTTAGATTTATAACGGCGTTAAGTGGGTAGGATTCAATTGATACAAATTTCAAAACATAGGTATCAAATGCCTACATTTTTAAACCGGGTACTAAACAGCAAATTACCTCCGAACATGGGGACTAAGTAGGTAATTAAGCCTAAAAAATACAATTAAAAAGCTATTAATTGAAGTTATAAGAATTTAATTATTTAAATAAGTATCTTTTATTAAATTTTATAATCTTATAATTATAATCTATTTGAATATAATTAGTAGTTATTGTAAGTATTTTTTATAAATAATGAAATGAATAAAATAGGTTACGTTGAAAAAGTAAAATTGGTATATTAAAAAACTATTATAAAATATAAATTTTCTTTATTAATAATTATAGAATGATAGATATAAATTATAGATCATGGATATATATTAATTAAAATAATTATTCTAATTTATATAAAGTTGGAAAATAATCGATGACATAGGTTTCGTAAGAAAAGGGCTCGTCTGAGAATATGTACGGGCTTGCGGGCCCATTTGAAAAACGGGTGAAGGAATGAAACCATTCATTCTGAATAGTTGAGTCTACTTCTCGTTATCCTCTTCTGCGTCTTCTGTGTCAAACTCGGTCCACAAGAAATGACAGTTATATTATGCCACCACCACCATCGCCTATTCTCCACCGCCACGCGCTTAAACTCCGCCACCAGAGACTCGCGGCGACGAGGGAGCGGCGCAAACTCCATTCGGTGCGCCGATGTGAGCACGGCCACGAATGAGAATTGGCGAGTGAGAGTGAGTAATAGGAGCGATTATGATAGTAAACGGGATTGGAAAACATTAAAATAAATATAAATTATGATAGTAAATTTTTTCGATGATGAAAAACAAGCTTAGTTTATTCTGTACTCTTATTGTTATATATAGAAATATACAATAGAATTTTCTTTTCATGTTAAGAGTTTATTATTATTGACAACTATTATTTTTTATTAATTTTCCAATACACTTTATAAAACTGTTAAAAAAAAGTGTTATAAGTGTTTTATATTGTAAAAATATTAAATATAGTTTTTAGGTAGTTTCTTTTGTATTTCTTTGATATTGGTTTGATCCTGTGTTTTTGTTTTTATTTTTATTTTTATTTTTTATTACATGTCAAATACATGGGTAGCATAAGTTTTGTTTTTTAAATTCGAAATATAAAACTATTAATTTTCTTTGTTTATTAAATTAAAGGGTTATTAATATTTGATTTAGAATTATTCTTAATTTGTGATTCCCACTTAATAATTATTTATATTTTTAGCAAATTGTATTTATTTTTTAAAACAGAAAATATTAAAATTGAATTTAATTAGCTTTATAATAAAAATAATTATTACAAACATAAAATATATTGTTACTTCTTAAAGTAATCTTTAAAATATTAAAATAATAATCATGTAATATTTTTTAAAATTTCTGCTCCGCAATTACTACCTCTTCAGTGGCTGCAACTCTACTCGAGGTTAGAAAATTGTCCTCTGAAATTGAATTGCTTACGTTAGGCTTAAACGATGTCGTTTGACGTGGACTGCTCCTAGTCCGCGACATTGACTTTATTGACTTTTTTAAATTAAACGCAATAAACTAACCGGACATAAACACGTCAACTTCACCCAGCAAAATAACGATTGAACAAAAATAAATAATTTTTAAATAAGAACCTTGATTAAAAAGAACAAAATTTTAGATATGTAATAAAACAAAAGTTTTATACAGAAACTCAATTAAAAATATCCATTCCCTCAAAAAATCTATTTATACTAATAAAAATGATAAAAACGCATGGTGGAGAGCAACAGGGTGCTGATATAGGATAAAGCAGTGACGACGCAGCACTGTAACAGGGTGCTGATATAGGATAAAGCAGTGACGACGCAGCACTGTGACCATGACTCTATTATTTATCTTGTTAGAGCGACACGTAAATTTGCTGAAAGGAACTGTCTTATTTCGTGTATTTCCTACTGTCACTATAGGTTCTTGAGCACTTTGGAAATGTCAGAGTTGTTGCCGCATTCTTTGGGCAAATTCACTTTCAGTCCAAATGGAACACCAACTAGGAGAGGAATAGTAGTAACACCAAAATATAGGCATCTGAGGCCGTTTCAATGTGTGTGCACACAGGATAATCGAAGCATTGTCGTGAAGAATGGCAATGATTCTCTGGATATATGCCGGGTTGTGAATGGGATGTGGCAGACCAGTGGCGGGTGGGGCAGAATTGATAGGGATGATGCTGTTGATGCTATGCTTAAATATGCTGATGCTGGACTCACTACTTTTGATATGGCTGATATATGTATACAACTTAGTTAACTGCTTCTACTTGCTTTCCTGTTTGAAATAATGTACCCCTTTAAGGAAATTCCTTGACTACACGCTGAAGTTATTCTTTAGAGGAATAGAAGGCGATAGTAGATTTGATGTGTTCAAATTTGAGTGTTATGTGATTGTTGGATGTTTTAGATGTGGATTCTTCCCAACATGAGCTTTTTGCAAGCCTTCTTAGAGGTTATGCCTTTTGAGGATTGTTCTCATTGTTGTGTTCTTCGGGCTTTGCAGATGGACCTGCTGAAGATCTATATGGGATTTTCATCAACCGAGTTCGTCGTGAGCGTCCTCCAGAATTATTGGAACAGATCAGAGGGTGAGTTGACCAGTAACTGTTGGGAAACAGCAGTATTTGTTCCCTCCTCTGTGAACCCCAAAATGGGCACTGTGCGGAAGCGTAGAAATGAAAGCGTAGGAATAGAGAAAATTAACACTGAAAATTTTAAGGTGGAAAATCCTCTCGAAAAAAACCACGGGACCTAGTCCAGAAAAATATCTCCACTATAAAAATAGGATTACAGTGTTTCTCTCACTCTGAGGATCTCTATGTAAATACCTCATCCTCTCGGATGGTACACAAAACTCTCAGTTTTTCACACTCACAAAACAGACTCTCTCTGTTTTTTCACTCACACTACCGTGGTAGCTATCTCTAACTTCTCTTTCTCTCTTCACCGAATTTTTCTTCTTGGTGGATGTCTTTCATTCTGCTGCACACACTGGCTTCACTTTATAATAAATGAAGGAAGTAAACGTTAAAAAAAAGGATGAGTGGTTGTGCTGAAAGTCTGGAAAAGTTGCGTGCATTATTTTTGGCATGGGAACAAGTCTCCTGCATTTCAGCTTATCATTGGGACCCATAATTTTGTTTTATCCAACAAAACTCCCCCATAAAACAAATAAATGGGTCTTCTATCTGGAAGATACCACCAGACCAGCACCTTGGCAACAATCTTCAACCTTCTTGGTTGGAATTGACTTAGTTATCATATCGGACCAATTCAAGTCTGTATGGATTTTTTCAATCTTCAATTTCTTCTTATCCACCGCTTCTCGTATCCAATGATACCGCACATCAATATGCTTCGAGCGTGAATGGAACATGGGGTTCTTGGTTAGATGAATGGTACTTTGATTATCACAATTCACCACATAATCATCTTGATCATGTCCTAATTCACTTAGGAAATTCTTCATCCATAGCATCTCTTTAGAGGCTTCAGTCACCGCTACATACTCTGCTTCAGCAGTAGACAATGTCACACATTTCTGTAGTTTTGACTGCCAAGAAACAACTCCCCCTGCTAAAGTAATCAGATAACCTGATGTTGACTTCCTTGAATCGACATCTCCAGCCATGTCTGAGTCTGAATATCCGATTAGCTTTAGATCTCCATTGCCAAAACACAAGCTTCTTTTGGCAGATCCTCTTAGATACCTTAGTATCCACTTAACAGCTTCCCAATGCTCCTTTCCTGGATTTGACAGGAATCTGCTCACAACTCCTGCAGCATAGCCAATATCTGGCCTTGTACAAACCATTGCATACATAAGGCTACCTACGACAGAAGAGTAGGGTACCTTGCTCATTTCTTCTTTTTCTTCTTCATTCTTTGGACATTGCGACTTGCTAAGTTTGAAATCTCCTGCAATTGGAACACGAGCAGATTTGGCATTGTGCATGTTGAATCTTTTGAGAATCTTCTCAATGTAATCTTCTTGAGATACCCATAGCATTCTTCTAGAACGATCTGTGGAGATTTTTATTCCAAGTATCTTCTTTACTGCACCCAGGTCTTTCATGGCAAAAGACTTGCTCAATGCCTTCTTGAGAGCAACTATTTTAATTTTGTCATTCCCTACAATCAACATATCATCAACATACAAGAGAAGTATGATGGACTCACCATTTTCATAATGCTTCACAAACACGCAATGGTCTGCGGAGGTCTTCTTGAAATTATGTTGGATCATGAAGGAATCAAATTTCTTGTACCATTGTCTTGGAGCTTGCTTCAGACGAGACTTTTCTTCAGACGACACACCAAGTGTTCTTTGCCTAGTTCTTCAAAACCCTCTGGTTGCTTCATGTAAATTTCTTCCTCTAGGTCTCCATGTAAGAATGCTGTTTTGACATCCAGTTGTTCAATCTCCAGGTCTAGTGTTGCTGCCAGACCGAGAATTGCTCTAATGGATGTCATCTTCACCACTGGTGAGAATATTTCATCAAAGTCTATTCCTTTCTTCTGGTTGCACCCTTTCACGACAATTCGTGCTTTGTACCTTGGGCTTGGGTTGTTCTCTTCATTCTTGAGCTTGAACACCCATTTGTTCAGTAATGCTCTCCTTTCTTTTGGTAATTCTAAATCATAAGTCTCATTTTCCTTTAAGGATTGCATCTCTTCTTCTATGGCTTGCAACCATTTGCCTTTGTCTTTCGTCTCCATTGCTTCTACAAAGCTTTGAGGTTCACCTTCATCAGTAAAATTAACATATTCATCTGAAAAATACCTTCTTGACGGTTGCTTCTGCCTTGTTGATCGTCTCAATTGGGGTTCTTGCGAAGCATCATCAATTGGTTGATCTTCTTCCGTCAGATTAGGTTGATCTGCTTCTTCAGCCATTTCATCAAGTTGTAACTCTGGTTCGGCTTGATGAGTTTCTCCCCCTAAGTTGTTCATCACAATAGGGCTTTGATCACTTATCAGCTTAAGTGTTGGTTTCTCCACTTTCTTGATGTCTTGGATTGTCTGATCTTCAAAGAACACCACATCTCTGCTTCGAACAATCTTTCTGTTTGCAGGATCCCATAATCTGAAACCAAATTCATCTCTTGGAGAACCAAGGTATATGCACTCTTTCGCCTTAGCATCGAGCTTTGCTCTTTCATCTTTCGGAATGTGAACTGATGCCTTACATCCGAAGACTCTCAAGTTGCAATATGAGGCCTTTTTACCGGACCATACTTCTTCTGGAATCTTACCGTTTAATGGTCTTGATGGTGATAAGTTGATTAAATCAGCTGTTGTCACCACTGCCTCCCCCCAGAATGACTTGGGAAGTTTTGCGTGAGACAACATGCTTCTGACCTTCTCAGCAATCGTTCTGTTGAATCTTTCAGCTACGCCATTCATTTGAGGTGTCTTGGGAGGTACTTTCTCATGTCTGATCCCATGAGTCTTGCAATAGTGCTCGAATGGACCTCTATACTCTCCACCATTATCACTTCTCAAACATTTCAACTTTCTACCAGTTTCACGTTCAACTGAGGCGTGAAACTCCTTGAAGATTCGTAGAACTTCATCTTTTCTCTTCAATGGATAGACCCACAATTTTCTGGAGTGGTCATCAATGAAGGTAACAAAATATTGAGCACCACCAAGGGATTTTTCAGATGTTGAACAAACATCTGAGTGTACAAGATCCAAAATATGCTCTTTTCTTCTTCCACTTTTAGATCTACAGAAGGACACTCTACGCTGCTTACTTGCTAGGCAGTCTTCACATAATTCAAGTGGTTGTCCTTTTATACTCTGGAGATGATCTTTCGCAAGGATCTCTAATCCCTTCTCGCTCATGTGGCCCAGTCTTTTGTGCCACAACTCCTTACTTTCTTCTTGAGCAACATTTGTCTCTCCTTTGCATATCTTTCCTTGCATGACGTACAAAGAGCCTTCCTTTTTGCCACGAGCAACAATCATGCTTCCTTGGCTAAGTTTCCATTTTTCATCTCCAAACTGGTTGTTCATTCCAGCATCATCTAGCTTACCGACTGAGATAAGGTTTAGACGCATTTCTGGTACATGTCTTACCTCCTTCAGCACAAGTTTGTTTCCATTTTCTGACGTCAAATCACTTCTCCTATGCCCACAATTTTGCTTGTGACATGATTACCCATCTTCACTGTTCCAAAGTCTCCTTTTTGATAGGATGAGAAGAATCCCTCATGAGGAGTAACATGGAAAGATGCTCCAGCATCTACTATCCAAGTGCAGTCATCAAAAGCAATATTTAGATAGTTTACCTCAGTGATAAGGAACACATTCTCATCATTTGATACCACCGCTGTTGTGGTCTTTTCCTCCAACTTCTTTTTGGGATCTACCATATCAGGGTGTACAGTCCCATTCTTCTGATCTCTCTTCAGGAATCTACATTCTTGCTTCTTGTGACCATCTTTTCCACAATAAAAGCATGTCAGACCTTTGGAATGAGACTTGAATCTTCCTCGTGACTTTTCACGTTTTCCTTTGCTTCTGTTTTCACTCCTTCCTCTATTCTCAACAACATTGGCTTCTGAGTGACTACTCGATCCCCTTTCTTTCCTTCTGGATTCTTCATTCAGTAAACTGTCTGTGATGTTATCCAGACTGAGCTTTCCATCTGGTGCTGAGTTACTGAGAGTGACCACCAATGTGTCCCAGCTCTCAGGTAGAGAACTAAGGAGTAAAAGAGCCTGTAATTCATCATCAATTTTCATATATGCTTTCATTAACTGGTTCACAATACCTTTGAAGGTATTGAGATGCTCGATCATATTCTGGTCGTCAGAGTACTCCAACTTTACGAGTCGTCTGACTAGGTGAGCTTTGTTCCTGGGAGTCTTCTTTTGAATCATTGATTCAAGCTTTGTCCATAACTCATACGCATTAGTATAAGTTGATACATGCTCAAAGAGACTTCTATCGATGTATTTCCGAATCATAGCCACTGCTTTACGATTCAGAATCTCCCAGTCTTTTTCGGTCTTTCCTTCCGAAATTTCCGGATTTGTGATCGGCTCATACAAATCCTTGCAGTATAGATGATCTTCCATCATCGGCTTCCAGTAGGAATAATTATCTGCAGTTAGCTTGAACATGTCTCCTTCCATCTTGAGTTTCACAGGACCGTGACTTTTCGAATTGGTAGCTCTGATACCACTGTTGGGAAACAGCGGTATTTGTTCCCTCCTCTGTGAACCCCAAAATGGGCACTGTACGGAAGCGTAGAAATGAAAGCGTAGGAATAGAGAAAATTAACACTGAAAATTTTAACGTGGAAAATCCTCTCGGAAAAAACCACGGGACCTAGTCCAGAAAAATATCTCCACTATGAAAATAAAATTACAGTGTTTCTCTCACTCTCTGAGGATCTCTATGTAAATACCTCACCCTCTCGAATGGTACACAAAACTCTCAGTTTTTCACACTCACAAAACAGACTCTCTCTGTTTTTCACTCACACTACCGTGGTAGCTATCTCTAACTTCTCTTTCTCTCTTCACCGAATTTTTCTTCTTGGTGGATGTCTTTCATTCTGCTGCACACACTGGCTTCACTTTATAATAAATGAAGGAAGTAAACGTTAAAAAAAAGGATGAGTGGTTGTGCTGAAAGTCTGGAAAAGTTGCGTGCATTATTTTTGGCATGGGAACAAGTCTCCTGCATTTCAGCTTATCGTTGGGACCCATAATTTTGTTTTATCCAACAGTAACTTCATATTCTTTTATACTTTTTTCTTCTATTTGAAGATTCGAAGAAGATGCAGCTACTTTTATAGTATTTGGCTGGTAAGCGTCCTACCATATATTTCCAAATTGTTATTGAAAATATAAAGGAAAGTATGTTCTTATTGTCCATTGTATTATTTGGTGCAGTCTCACTAAGTGGGTGCCTCCGCCAGTTAAGATGACTGCTAGCTATGTAAAAGACAGCATCAATGTTTCAAGGAAGAGGATGGATGTAGAATCCTTGGACATGCTTCAGTTCCATTGGTAGTTAATCCCTCTGTATTGTGTTTATTTGATCTACAAACTATCATGGTTCAAGCAGCATAATTATTTATCCACATTTTGCAATTCTTGAAATTTTTAGGGAAAATCATAACGATTACCATCATCCATGACCATGAGACCATCATACATTTTGATTCTGTACTGAAATAGTGAAATGAGTACTGGATTCCCACTATCTAGCCAAACTACTTCTGTAAATAGTTCTAACTCTCTGAAGTTCAGGATTCTTGTGACAATTCACCTCTATCTCTAATGGATTTAGGTGGGATTATTCAAATCCAGGCTACTTGGATGCGCTAAAACACCTTAGTTATATTCATATATGTAGGCTATATAACAATTCAAGTTGATGATTTGAATTTTTGTCCACATAACTTAGTTATATTCATATGTTTTTTTCTATACTTTGCATCTGTTGACAGATGGTAGATGCTTGGGGAGGATGGAATTTGTTCCAGAGACTACTTCGGACTCTGAAACAAGTAGCTTCTAAACATGGTGTTTCAATTGCAACGGTTGCAGTGAAGTATATATTAGATCAGGTGAATTTAGTTGATTGATTTCTTCTCTCTCCAGAATTTGATGTGCTTATTGCTATAAAATCTCATTCTCATGTTATATTGATAAGGCCTGGTATATATCCCTTTCATTTTGCCCCTTGTCAAACATGCAGCCTGCTGTAGCAGGATCGATGATTGGTGTCAGACTTGGCTTGTCAGAACATATTCAAGACGCCAATGCTATATTTTCTCTTGCTCTTGATGAAGACGATGTGGGCAGCATAAGAGAAGCCACGGAGAAAGGAAAGGATCTACTAAAAGTGATTGGTGACTGCGGAGATGAATACAGGCGTGCATGAGTCATGTTGGGTTATCAAACTGGTGAAATACTGTGTTTTTTTATATAGTACAAGAGCATGAAAAGGGGGTTGGCGACAGAGGAAAGTGTTCAAGCCCATTTTTTTGACAGTTGAATTTCTGTATGTAATACTTTTATGGATTCCTCCGACTGGTAAAAAGACAAAATACATGAAAAGAGAAAGTAATGAATTCTCTAATATAGTTTTCTCAAATGTGAGTTTTAGAACAACTTTTCCTTTTTCTATAACAATAACAATTAGCAAATACTACACATATTAAAGATCATTCAAAGAAGATTACATATGATTTAGTGGTAAAATGGAAGAGATGGAGTAAGGAGGAAGAAAAATAAATTGTGTACCTTGAATAAATTGTTCCCTAATTTTATGCAAGCAAAGGAATTAATAACTCTGTATATATCTTATCCATTTTCATTCACACAATTACTCAAACAGCTTATGACAGCTTCGGTAACCACCAGTTTCAGAGCTGTGTAAATAATAACTCCTTTTCTTTTTCTCCCATATAACAACATCATATGATAGTTATTAAGTAAGAAATATAAAGAAATGAAAAAGATATCCAGAGTTTCTAAATTATTGTAAAGGAACAATTTAAATTTTTCTAAAATGTATTATGAATTCAGAAAAATTTTCTAATTTTATTGTAGAACCTTACCGATATAACAAATATGAGCATTATTATTATTTGTTTTTATTATTTTTTATTCTTATTTGCTAAATGTTTTTTAAAACTAAAATTCTTTTTCCCCTAAGCCATTTTCATTACCCCTTCCTAAGATAAATAAGATTCATTATATCACTATTTTCCTTTTCTAAATTATATCCCTTGAATTCGATCTGTTTTAAAAAAATTAAAATAAATACTTATTTAAAAATAAAAGCATTTGAATATTTATTAAATTTATTTAATTTGGTTAAATAAATAAAAAATACAGTATTCACTTCTGAATTGATATTATCCTTCAAAAGTTTTAAAATTAAATTTGTTAAGTAATAATTTCATTTCATTTTTGCATAAAATACTCTTTTTGCGTAAACCTTCTCCAGAGTTCCACCAAGTTACTTCAGCCCCAATCAGAACCACTTGTACTGGCGCCAGTCATCAAACTTCTCCTGCGATTGCAACTCTACCACTTGACCAAAGCCATTGTCAACGACAAGTTCATAGCCGAAGTTAACCCTAGCTATTCTCCATTTAACCAGATTCGCCGAAAGCCAATACAAGTCCTGGCTGATCAGACTCGCCGGCGGCATCGCCTCCTCCTCCGGTTCCGGTGCCGGTGCGTGCTCCGATTTCACTTTCCTCACATTTTAAGAATGTTGGGTCATCATCATTTCATTTAGCATTTGTAGAAATTATATGCCCATAAAGTGTTTGTAGAAATGATGAAAAACGGTGAAATACTTGTTTAGTCATTTGGTATATTTTTATAAAAATTAATCACATTACTTGGTTGTTTCTTTTTTTCACTCACCATTTATTCCTCCATTCACTTCCCTTATGTTGTGAATTAAATTAAAAAAGATAGACACACTTCTGAAATACAATAACCGTGAAGGCCACGGTAAACCCCTGCATTTGCAGTTTTATACCCATCAACCGTTCCCTTGTACAGCCTTAGCTCACCGATCACCGCTAGCCAACCAATAGCAATACCAACTATACTATGATATTGTAATCCGTGTTTTTTTTTTCTGCAGTCGTATATTGTGAGCTGCTATAAAAAAGAAAAAGAACAGAAAAAACCAGAATTGTTGTGTTTTCTTTGCGGAAGGATTACCAGAAAGCAACCATGGATGGTACGTCATCTCTGTTATACTGACTATGTTGTCTTTACTGGCATGTTAAATTGTTTTGCTTTAGGTCACATACCTTAAAATATGAAAAGGTTCAAATGTTTGGAAGATGAATAATGCTAATAAACTTTTGTGTGGGTTTCAGTCGATTCGCAGCCAACTATGGATGAAACAATTTTGGTTGGTGATGATTTAATGACCGGTCCTCCATCGCCTGTAGTACCACCGGAAATAGCCTCCCATGTCCTCCAAGGTGTTGATTTATGTGATGGACTTCTCAGGAATCTATTTCTCTGTAAGTATCGTTTTCATTAACCAGGTGCAACTGTTCTTTCCCTTAATTCCTTTTCTTGCATAAAATTAGGGAACAATTTATTCAAGGTACACAATTTATTCGGCATCTTTGGTATTATTTTTGGAATGTTAGTTTGTTTTTTATATAGATTGTAGTTGTATTTTCTGTTTTTCTTGTTGCGGTATAGTATGTATATATAAACATTTCCTTTAAGTGAATAAATGTAGTGAATTCTCCTGTCTTAATTTTAATACAGTTGTATAGAGAAGAAAGAACGTCTAAAATCCTAATAATTAATGTGTATAAAAAATAAGGAAATTAATGGCGCAAAAAGAAAATAAGAGTAATTTATTTATATACTTGGTTTTTTTTGTAGTTTAATTCTAGTAACATATTATATTCTGGAAATTGAACTTGTATCGTAAGATTTACTTTTAAGAAAAATAGCCCTTAGATCTACGTTTTTATTTTCATTTGATAGTTCTAAGTAGATGCAATGACATGCATTAAGCAGTTATTTTGCTTCGTTGTTTTGTAATTAGGATTAGGGTTATGTAGGAACGTGAGTCACTTGATATTTTTCCGACCTTGTAAAAAAAGTGGGTACACTTTTTTGGTATGCCCAGATTGGAGAAGTTAAAGGACTAAAACTTCAACAAGGTTCAGTAACAGTGCAGTATGTTAACGAGATAATTGTTTTTAGGCTTAATTACCTACTTAGTCCCCATGTTAGAAGGTAATTTTCTGTTTAGTACCCGGTTTTAAAAATGTAGGCATTTGGTACCTATGTTTTGAAATTTGTATCAATTCAATCCTATCCGTTATATTGTAAGTAACGGCGTTAAATGTTAAATGATGTGGACGACCGTGGACGAGCATGCAATTGACGCTCGTCCAGCGAGAAGAGGACGCTCGCCCTGTGGACGCAAGTGAACGAACGCTCGCCCAGCGAGAAGTGGACGCTCGTCCAGCAAGTACGTTCAGTGGACGCTCGTCCAGCGAAGCGAACGCCGAGTCAGGCAGAAGAGGACGCTCGTCCAGCGAACTAAGAGGACGCTCGTCCAGAAGCGCTCAGTGGACGCTCGGCATCGAGAAGTGGACGCTCGGCATCGAGAAGTGGACGTTCGTCCAGAAGCGCTCAGTGGACGCTCGTCCAGAAGCGCTCAGTGGACGTTCATCCACGCTCGTCCACATCATTTAACATTTAACGCCGTTACTTACAATATAACGGATAGGATTGAATTGATACAAATTTCAAAACATAGGTACCAAATGCCTACATTTTTAAAACCGGGTACTAAACAGAAAATTACCTCCTAACATGGGGACTAAGTAGGTAATTAAGCCTTGTTTTTAATATTAGATGTTTGTCTATTGCAGCCTTTTTTATCTGAACGTTTTATGAGCTTTATTATATCTTGCAGGCTTGCAAATCAATGACATTGAACCATTTTGTCAAGATGAAATTGCTTTATATAAGCAATGTGCTGAACGAAGGGTGAGAACATTGTTATCAGATATCATTTATGAATATTGATTTATTTTTCTTCCTCCTTACTCCATCTCTTCCATTTTACCACTAAATCATATGTAATCTTCTTTGAATGATCTTTAATATGTGTAGTATTTGCTAATTGTTATTGTTGGAGATGAAGATTTAGGACAATTAAGTTTGTTAGATTATCATCACCTTTACTTTTTTTTGGAATAAAAATAAATAAACTCCAGGATAAGGAGATACGGAAGCGACTTCAAGATAGTGAATTGAAGTTGGGTTTATCAATGCCTCTAGATGAAGCCAAGGGGAGGGCCTCTCAGCTTGAGGCAGAAGTTACATCATTGGAGAGGTATGTTCAAGTAGTCCTGTAATGTGGTCCATTGTCTAGAATGTTTCTTTTCTTTACATATCCTAATGGAGCATAAAGCAAGCTTTTAATAAATCCTTGAAGAATGATTTTTCCTAAGATTTTAAACTACAGAAACTTCAGCTTCTTTAGACATGATTATCTTTTATGACTAAACATTTCATTGCTTTTATTTTAAGGAAGGTGGTGCTCTATCTTACTCTTCTAAAGATATTACTGCACTTATCCCAAAATTTATGATGGTAGAGAAGAATATTTGTTCTTATTTGGACTTCTAATATCTATTTAAAAAATAAATCAAAACCTAGGACTAAGTTTTATTTTGTTTTTTCAAACTGATCTCCAATATCTAAAGCACATAGTTTATTTTTATTGAAGTTGGTAGTGAATTTGTATAAAATAAATTCTCTTTAGGCACTAAAAACTATAAACTAAATTCATAAGAGCTCTTGGATTGCCTTATATACTTCTATTGATTGACCTTATTTCCTCACTTTAGCACCCAAAACTTTTGACAATATTTGTGTATTGGATATCGTGTGACATTTGGGTGTGTGAATGTGATGTTTAAAATTTTCAATCTGTGGACATCTTATGTACCTTGGTTTCATATGTATAGGCGCCTAATTCTTGCTAGTGGAATTGAGGGCATTGAAGGTTTTCGCCAAAGATGGAGCCTACATGGCCGCCTTACTGATTCCAAGTAAGGTTTAGCATCCATAATTGTGTTTTTGTGGCACATCACTTGATTGACAATATTTTTATCTTGTGTTCCATGCTATACATGTAAAGCCTTTGTCATATTATTTGTAATTTATGCGGGCTGGTGTTTTGGGCTATCCCGGTTTGCAGTACATAGATCTTGGAATTTCAGTTTTTAAATATCTTTTCATCAAATTTTTGCTATCAAGTACGGTTATTGGATTATTAAATGGTTTTGACTTGCCCTTACCGTGTAAATATCCCTATGAAGCTATATTAGCAGTCTGATTAGTGGATTCAGGGTTTCGCACTTGTGCAGTGGTCTTGGTATTTGTTAATGCCCTTCATTCGTTAATTGTTTTATTTTCTTGTCGTTGATTTCTGGTAATGTAAATTTTGTGCAGAAATAGGTTGCAGTTCTTAAAACAGGGTATAGATAGCAGAAAAAAAAAGAATTAGTCCATTGGAGGAGAATCAACTACCAAAAATTGACTCTTGATGTGAAGATTGAACCGGCATTAGGTTGCACCATGTTTAGTTCGTCCCCCCAATACTTTAAAGTTACAACTTTTCTTTTACTTTTTTTCTTAACTTGGATGTTTTTCTTTATCTAATATTCCAAATGATAAATCAACCAAGAGTTTGAGATTTTAAGTCTGTATTCTGCATTTACACATAGAGATTAATTATAAAAGATTGGATTTCACCATTGCTGTGTTTGTTAGGAGTGTTAATTAGTTGGATCAATTCGACCAACCTATGGTCCAAATATTTAGCTTATGTAGATTCATCAAGGAAACATGTATGAGATTAATTATCTTATATTGGATATACATGAAGGATTTTTTTCTCCGGTTTATTCATGGTTTTTTTTTACTACCTATTCTTTTGATCTCTCTTATGTGATCTGTCTCGTTTATATGTTTTTTTTTTTCATAATAAAAATAGTTTTTGTGAATTTATTTATAATCGTAGGCTTAATAAAAAATTATTTTAACATTCAATGTTGTTGTGGAGGTTGTTCAAATGTAAAATTGGAGACTTTAAATGTTTAGATTCAAAACATTTCACTGTTCTCTTATATATATATATATATATATATATATATATATATATATATATATATATATATATATATATATATATATATATGGATTGAAGATCACAAATGCTCTATTTAATATAATTATTTGCCTATAAAAAAATGTTAGAGATGATAATAAAAAAGTTAGAAATAGAACAATGATTCATAAATATTGTTTTTTCTTTCTTTTTCCTCCATACTAAATGTAAGGTTTACGAAAAAATTCACTAGAGAGATCAGATCAATAAAACTTGAATCTAAATACATAAGAGATTGACATATTTCTCTACCTAAAATATTAAAACAATGAATTAATGCATCGTACTTTATATCTACTTTTCTCATTTCTGTCTAATGTGAGACTTAGATTCGTATTTCTAACACTAAACACCCAAAATTCATTATTTGTTTTCAATTTTTTTCTCAAGCACATTCTAAAATAATAGTTTATTATCCTCAATTATTAAATCTTATGTATCCAATAACCAAAACTTATGTGTGCAGAGGTTCTAATATACCCAAACATGCTCGTTTTATCATGTAAAGAAACATTGTTGAATATCATGAATTTTTTTCTACTAGATATTATTTTTTGTCAATGGAAGAAAAGAATTGAAATCGAAATGACTTAAACATGAATTGTAAATTACTGAATTTGTAATGAGCTTTTCAAGTTATCTTAACACAAGAAAATCATAAACAGAAAGCAAAATTTTCATGAAATTGAAAATTCTAAACACATCACGAAGAAATAGTTAAATGCACGGGGAAACTAAATTAACTTTGGAACAAAACTTTCTTACCTCTTCAAGCAAAAATTTGGTGTATCCTTGCAAAAGTCCTCTGAGAATTGATAGAGACATTTTTTTTTCTTTCTTTTAGAAGAAGTGAAGCTATCTCGTTTGGAGAAACAATATGTAAGAAAAGTTTATAGAAAAGTTTATACTTCAATGAAAGATACTATAATTGCATAACCTATATGAATAACGTTGCAAAATAAATGAACTAAATACAGGTAGAAATTAATTAACTGTCAGTTACCTTAAACTCAACATGAAAATATGTAAAAAATGGTGCAGGTTGTCAGGGACCGTTTTTTTCCCTTGTCTTCTTCAAAATGCATTTATTCAAGGAGATGTTAATTTATTTACGAAAAGAATGAATGAATAAGCATACTATAAGCTTTAAAAATAATTGTGGGATAAAATGAAGGATTTTTTTTTTCAAAAAAAGAAAAATATTAAATACTAATCAACAAGATTTTAAAATTGCCAAAGGTAACATCTATAATCATTAAAGTAATTTTGGTTAATGTTCATTAATTTTTTTTAAAAAATATTAAATTATAACAGAGAGATGTATTTAATTAATTTAAGAATATAATCTAAAGTCTTTAAAAGACATACCTAATATATGTTTAATATAGTAAATGTATTAAATTAATGAAATGGTAACTAAAACTTGTATTGTAAGTATAATTACACTTTAATTAGAAAAAAATGGATTAATTGTGTTTTCTTTTCAAACTATTAATTAAAATTCTATTTCTTTCCTTTTTCAAAATATGTACCAATTTCATCTTTATATTTTATAAAAGAATGTAAAATATTATCAAGAGCAAAATATAGTTAATGATATTAGAGTTTTCCTCTTTTATCTACTTGCAATTCTCTCTCTTCTTTACAATTCTTTTTTTAGCTAATTTATGAAAGGTATAGATTTTTTTTTCACTTGCATGTCATAATCTCTAATTTATTTTAAAGTTAGAGATAATATTCCATAGTAAAGAAGTTAAATAAAATTAAGTATGTTTCTGATCCATATACTATTATGTAAAATTGAAAATCGTCTTACAATAAACTTTAGGTTTAATCCTTTTCGACATCCCTATTTGTGTAGGAATGTTTGAGATAGGTCCTCGTTTTCTAAAGTGTATCAAAATGGTCCTTAATTTTCAAAATTGATATCAATTGAGTCCTTTCCGTTAAGTTGGCTGGACGGCGTTAAAAAAATTATGAGTGGATGCTAAGATGACGAACGAACGCTCGTCCAACAGCGAACGAACGCTTGTCCCTAAGTAAAATTTTTTAACCTTTAAACAGAGGTGACACTCACAGGGAGCATCCTAGAAGGTCACCTATCCTAGAATTACTACAGGCCAAGCACGCTTAACCATGGAGTTATCATGAGTTAGGCTACCGAAAAGTAAATGCATTTTGGTGATATGCGTAGCCAAATCAATCCCTTTAAGATATCCTTCAACTGTATAGTCTCATACCTACACAGTCTCCAGATCCCTCTCATTCCGGTGTATGTTCGATTCATCCATGTACCCCTTCCACTCGAAGCTGCCAGGAGCCGCTCCTTGTCTGTGTCCCTGCACCATGCTTCTTGCACCGGCGTCACTCCTCGCCCTCGTCTCAGTGCCTGGGTGTCACAATACGCACCTCAACCAACCCCACTTTAATGCCCTCCTCTACCTCTGCTCCAACTCCGTCGTCGACGACTTACTCAAAACCACTGACTCGATTACGGTATCCGCGCCTTCCGCCACATGTCCTCTCTCGGCGTCGTTCCCAATAAGGCCTCTGTCACTAACGTTGCACGCCTCGCTGCGGCCAAGGGTGACGCCGATTATGCCTTCGAGTTGGTGAAGGGCATGGGCAAGTACAACAACGCTACCCCGAGGCTGCGAACCTACGATTCTGCGTTGTTCTGTTTCTGTGAAATGCTAGACGCGGATAAGGCCTACGAGATGGAGGAGCACATGAATGGCGTTGGGGTGAGTTTGGAGGAGGCGGAACTTGCCGCGCTTTTAAAGGTGAGTGCGCGGAGTGGTAGAGCGGACAAGGTGTATGAGTATTTGCATAAGCTTAGAAGTTGTGTGAGGTGTGTTAGTGAGTCCACTACGGTGGTTGTTGAGGAGTGGTTTTGTGGTGGCAAGGCCTCTGAGGTTGGTGAGGTGGAATTTGATGTGGGGCAGGTCAAAGAGCGGGTATGGCGGAATGGGGGAGGATTTGGCATGGTCAGGGATGGATTGGTAAGGGGGATTGGGCCGTCAACAGAACGAGTGTTGGCGTCGTTGGACATTGTTGTTGTTGTGGGGAGCAATTGGTTTGTGTTGATATTGATGATTCGGAGACGGAGAAGTTTGCAGGGTCTGTTGCTGGCTTGGCCTTGGAACGAGAGGTCAATGCCAATTTTAGTGAATTTCAGGTGTTGTTGATATCTCCATTCATTGCAATGCAACACAATTTTAAATGACATGAATGATGATATATTATTGTTAGAGTTTTGTTTCTGTGCTAGGTAGGTATCAATCAGGAATCTTGATGGGTGTGACTTTTTAGGGGTGTTATTGTTAAAGTCAACAAACTTAGTATGCATGACAATTTTTTATTGGATTACTTTCGTATACAAACCCTTCGCAATATTGCTGCATCCATTATTTACTCTTGATATTGTTAGTCTAGCTATAATAGCTTGGTTTTGATACTTTTGGTTGATCCCTTACAGGCCTGGCTTGAAAAGCATGACTCTTATGAAGCTATAGTGGATGGAGCAAATATCGGGATCTACAAACAAAATTTTGCAGATGGTGGATTTCGCATTTCTTAGGTTGTATTCCTAAGTTATAGAGTTCCTTTAATTTTACTGTCTGAACAAGTTATGTATGTCTATTGCTCTTGCCTCATAATTTTACTTGATTGCTTTTGCAGCTAATTGTGTTTGTTTTGTTGATTTTGTAATAGTGCAGCTTGCTTGTGTTGTAAAAGAACTTTACAATCAGAGTGGGAATAAATGGCCGCTCGTTCTGCTGCACAATAAGCGCCTAAGAGGGCTAATGGAAAATCCTTCCATCAGGAAACTGGTGGAGGAGTGTATGAATAATGGTGCACTGTATGCGCACAATAATGTCCTCTCTCGGCGTCGTTCCCAATGAGGCCTCCGTCACTGCCGTTGCGCGCCTCGCTGCGGCCAAGGGTGACGCCGATTATGCCTTCGAGTTGGTGAAGGGCATGGGCAAGTACAACAACGCTACCCCGAGGCTGCGAACCTACGATCCTGCGTTGTTCAGTTTCGGTGAAATGCTAGACGCGGATAAGGCCTAGAGGTGGAGGAGCACATGAATGGCGTTGGGGTGAGTTTGGAGGAGGCGGAACTCGCCGCGCTTTTGAAGGTGAGTGCGCGGAGTGGTAGAGCAGACAAGGTGTATGAGTATTTGCATAAGCTTAGAAGCTGTGTGAGGTGTGTTAGTGAGTCCACTGCGGTGGTTGTTGAGGGGTGGTTTTGTGGTGGCAAGGCCTCTGAGGTTGGTGAGGTGGAACTTGATGTGGGGCAGGTCAAAGAGGGGGTTTGACGGAATGGGGGAGGGTGGCATGGTCAGGGATGGATTGGTAAAGGGGATTGGGCCGTCAACAGAACGAGTGTTGGTGCCCATGGACATTGTTGTTGTTGTGGGGAGCAATTGGTTTGTGTTGATATTGATGATTCGTAGACGGAGAAGTTTGGAGGGTCTGTTGCTGGCTTGGCCTTGGAACGATAGGTCAAGGCCAATTTTAGTGAATTTCAGGTGTTGTTGATATCTCCATTCATTGCAATGCAACACAATTTTAAATGACATGAATGATGATATATTATTGTTAGAGTTTAGTTTGTGTGCTAGGTAGGTATCAATCAGGAATCTTGATAGGTATGACTTTTTAGGGGTGTTATTGTTAAAGTCAACAATCTTAATATGCATGACAATTTGTGATTGGATTACTTTCGTATACAAACCCTTCGTAATATTGCTGCTTCCATTATTTACTCTTGATATTGTTAGTCTAGCTATAATAGCTTGGTTTTGATACTTTTGGTTGATCCCTTACAGGCCTGGCTTGAAAAGCATGACTCTTATGAAGCTATAGTGGATGGAGCAAATGTTGGGATCTACAAACAAAATTTTGCAAATGGTGGATTTCGCATTTCTCAGGTTGTATTCCTAAGTTATAGAGTTCCTTTAATTTTACTGTCTGAACAAGTTATGTATGTCTATTGCTCTTGCCTCATAATTTTGCTTGATTGCTTTTGCAGCTAATTGTGTTTGTTTTGTTGATTTTGTAATAATGTAGCTTGATTGTGTTGTAAAAGAACTTTACAATCAGAGTGGGAATAAATGGCAACTCGTTGTGCTACACAATAAGCGCCTAAGAGGGCTTATGGAAAATCCTTCCAGCAGGAAACTGATGGAGGAGTGGATGAATAATGGTGCACTGTATACAACTCTTAATGGGTCCAATGATGATTTGTAAATTATCAAATAAATGTCCTAATCATTGCATTTGCTTTTCACTGTTAATCTTTGGACAACCATATCGTTTCTTGTTCTGTTTGACTCTTTATTTAAAACTTGAATTTATCATGTTATCTATGCAATATGTATAATCTTGTGTGGGACTTAATTCACATTCGATGTCCCGTATATGATATGTTTCTGCATTAGACAGCTGAAGCTCTTGGTAAAACCAAAGTGGACGTAGACTTGAATAACTGAGAAGGTCTAAATGAAAGCTAAACTTTTTAAGTACTAAAATGTAAACGATTTTAACTTTTGGAGGTTCAAATATTTAATAGTTAATTTAGTCAAAATTCTTTGTTGTGTTTTTCATGAATATGTTATAACATTTTTATTTTCTGTTTGGCACTTATTCATATGTATTTTTAAAATTTAGTTTCAATCTGTTAAGTTTAATAACCCATTTACTTGTATATATGATATGTTTCTGCATTAGACAGCTGAAGCTCTTGGTAAAACCAAAGTGGACGTAGACTTGAATAACTGAGAAGGTCTAAATGAAAGCTAAACTTTTTGAGTACTAAAATGTAAACGATTTTAACTTTTGGAGGTTCAAATATTTAATAGTTAATTTAGTCAAAATTCTTTGTTGTGTTTTTCATGAATATGTTATAACATTTTTATTTTCTATTTGGCACTTATTCATATGTATTTTTAAAATTTAGTTTCAATCTGTTAAGTTTAATAACCCATTTACTTATATATTAATCTTTTGGATTGCAGGTATTGGCTCTTTGCCGCAGTAAAACTTAAGTGTTTGCTTGTGACAAATGATGAAATGCGAGATCACATATTTGAACTCATAGGAAGTAACTTTTTTAACCAGTGGAAAGAAAGACATCAGGTAAGTTATTCATTTTTCTGGCTTTACTTACTTTAGCAATATACGAGTGAGTTGTTGCCTATTCACAATTTAAAATGGGTCTTCTATGGGTTCTTTTTCCCTATAAATTTAATTTAAAATTTTATTATATCTGTGTCATGTTTGGGCACTTTTCTGAAATTGATTACTCCTAAGGTTAGTTCAGGAGATTTTTCATTTGGATATTATGTTTTGTGTTAATTAAATTTTATTGTACCTGTTTTATGTGGGATTGGGATTTTTCCAGGAGGGGTGTTTAGTTTTTGTGAAAAAAGGTGATGCATAATTTTTAATTGTTTGTTATTCCCTTTAGGACATTTTCCTATGTTTGACATAGGAGTAGTTGATTCCGTTTCGTGCTGTTAAGGTTCTTCTGCGTATAGTTCAACATGTGATATGTAGGTTATTCAAGATTTATATGGCTTACCCTTCTTTTTCTTTACTAGTTATCTTGTTTTCTTTACAGGTTCACTACACTTTTATGAAAGGAAACCTAAAGCTTCAGATGCCTCCATCATATTCATTGGTTATCCAGGTAATGTTGGAGTGGCCATTCTACTACTGTTCCTTCTGGGATGCGCTTGCATTTTGTTCTGTGTGACAACTTAGTAGTTTTGATCTTTTGGTATTCGAGAGGAGATGGTAGGAAGTTAGGACTTAGGGACCCAAGATTGAGGACTGAGGGTAAAGAGAATACACCTATACTGCAATGCCCTCTGCTTTAGATGAAGAAGAGAATAATCAAAACCCACCTCTCTCATTTAGCAAACTTCCCCTAAATAATTAATTTAATTCCTCTATACCTTCTGAACGGGACTCAATAACTAGTTCCCAGTGCCACCTCAATCATTTTCATTGGTGTTTGTGTATATCTTCCTACTATTTGGCCTGAGACAATTATTCTGGTTATTAACAAGAGATTTGTATTGTCAATTAATAAAGTGATGATTCAGTATATTCTTTTTAAACTTTTTTTTACCTCTAATGTTCATGAAGTTGTGTAAGCAACTTTGATATCTGTCCTTCAGGGATCAGAGTGAGATCCTTTTTGTGATGACAATTGTATGTCTCCTACAATTGGTGTGGATGCGGATAAGTTATTCTTAATTAGTTTGATCTCCAAAATATCGGCATTTATGCAAATAGTCATGCTTAATATATATATTTTGTTTGCATTTTTGTTTGTTCATTTCTTAAGCATGGTATGTTTTCATTCTATTTATTGTTGATAAGCAGAGGGGTAACACTGGAATATACTTGCAAATGTTTGGTAAAATGGTGTTTGCTCTGACATCTGAGCAAGATACTCACGATTTATTTACTAGGGTATGGCTTAACTACGTATGCTTCGGATACCCTTTCCATCTACCAAGGAATATAAAGATGCCTGAGCAGGAGCAGTAAACAAACCTACGGCACAAAGATACCTTGGATGCTCTTTCTATCTACCCAATTGGCCAATGTGTGTGGGATGTGATACCCTTCCAAACCCATAGGAATTTCAAGATGCCTAAGCACGATTTTTCTACCCCTTTTTTTATTATCAATTGCTTGTTTTTACCTCTTAATTAGTTTCATATTACAAAAATAGCGTAGAAACCGGTGAAGTTGTATGTTTGGAAATTGCAGTTGGATATCTGAATCTGATGATTGTTACTAGTGAAACATTGTATAAGAGCATTGAGATTATTCACGTGGCATCTAAGCTGAGCTTGCAAACATAAAAATCCTAACTACTTCAGCATCCAAAATGTTTGTATACCATGCCTTGTCAAATTCAAAACTTTGTTTCTTGACTACTGTTTCTAAATGATGTTCTTGAAATGTTTCAGGAATCGAAAAAAAGTTATTGGCATATGCCGCTAGGATCGGGCACTAGCCGTGAGTCTTCGATATGTTGGCTTTGCATTATCGGACCAAGTGATCATGATGCTATCGTTACTGTTTCCAATGATGTAAGTAGCTGCTTGAATTCCCAAGTCAATGAAAACAATGTCACTTCCATCGGTGGTAAAAGAAAAGGTGGCGTATTATATGAGTCCAGAAGTCCACAATTTCACAATCTGTTTTTATCCTGAGAGAAGAAAAATTATCTGCATATTACTAATTGCATATTTCAATGATAATTACTTTTTTTTGTGAGAACTATATATATAAAACAAAATGCTCAGATTTTCTTGAATTATTATGTTCTCTCCACGCTAAAAACTAAACATATCAGACATAGAGATAAATGATAGATGACACTAATAACGAATTATATGATCAACTTTAATACGGAATAAATTTGTATAATTTGATCATGTTTTTATTTTTTCTTTTATTCAATGGTCTTTATTAATTCATATATATTAATCTTTAGGTTTTTGTGGACTTAAGCTATTGCCAGCTGTCTGGGTGCTTAATTATTTTGTTTTTCTGCTTAGTCATTGCTAAAACAACGAAATGACAAATACATGCACAAAAGTATTTTTCACTGAACTTGAAAGCTATGGCTGAGATTTTTTTATGAGTTACTTTCCAGCAGCCCTAAAACATGAGCTATGCATTATTTTTCCTTTCTTCTTAGACTTTTCTCATAATCTTTGTACCAAAATTAGCTTGCGTCTGCGCAATGCTAAATTATTTCGTCAAAACTGATTTAAATATGCATATATAAGTGTTTGATCTGAATGCAACGTTTTAAACACAAGCCACACAGCAATAATTGAAAGCTTAGTTGCAATGCATGATCCAAAGTCCATTAAAAAATATCTACGAGAAAACGAATCAAAGGAGAAGAAAAAACACCACCCTTTGTCAATCTTTTCTCTCTAAATCTTACGTATTTATTTTCCCATGGAAAATTTGTGTATTTGAGAGAACCACCTAACGTTGGAGTTGACCGTGAAGTCACCAAAGTCAACTTCTGATGTTCTTGAGCCAATGATGTAAGCATGAAGTGTACATATTGAATAGATAAATTAATATGTTATATTATATGTAAACACCAACTAAAATATGAATATATATATATATATATATATATATATATATATATATATATATATTATTCACAAATATGTTTCATATATTTTTCAATTAATTTTTACTAAATATTTAAAATAAATTCAATTTACAAATTTGATTTATAAAATAATATTCACGCACACGCACACGCACACGCACACGCACACGCACACGCGCACGCACACGCGCACACACACACACACACACACACACACACACACACACACACACACACACACACACACACACACACATATATATATATATATATATATATATAATTTTTTTATGTGTGGTTGATGTGAGATTTTCAATACATCTCTTCAAATTGAGGCATATACATGTTAATTTTAAACGTGAGACTAACCATTAATAATAGCTCAATAGCAGTCAAATAATATTGACATGATTAACATAACAAACAAAGAATTTCTTTAGGATATGTTTAAGATGACTTTAATACCATTTTAAGTAATACACTTTAAATCTAAATCAACTATACAAAATTATTGTATATCCAATATAAATTTGTCTTATCTTTATTCGATATGTGATCTTTAACTCATCAAATATAATATTAAACACCAAATAATAAATATAAGTGAACAAATCATAATTGAGATTTTTGATTTGATGAGAGTTCTACACGCATGCACTTATTTTTCCAAAGGTGTTAAGAGTGGCAAAAGGAAGTTGAAAAGAGCACGTTGTCATGCATAGTTCTTTTGTTTCTTAATTCTTGTTCTATAAGTTGTGTACTTGAATAATTATTTTCATTAAATAATCCATTAGACATGATGATAAAAGTTTCCAATTAAGCACAACATATATATGTTGAACCCTAAGTAATTTGTGATTCTAAAAATTGTTGTTGCTCCTTCCTTATAGTCAAGAATTAATTTATGTTGTTCAATGATTTTGAAAATCATTATCTCCATGACTTTGAAACTCAAACACTTTTTAACATAATAACACATGCATCGTTCCTCACTCTCGTTGTGTAAGACAATTTTATCTCTCACTGACATGTGAATTAAACCCTAAGGGTGTGTTTACTTTGAAGAGATGATTTGTGGGAGAGTGAGTGGATGAATTTGAGGAGATTTGAAGGTAAATTTTATGTTGTTTATGTGAGTGGATTTGGAGGTGAGTGAGAGTGGATTTGGAAGGAAAGTTTGTGAAAATTAGTATAGAATTTGATCTGATGTGACAGATAAAAAAATGATTTAATTAATAGAAATTGAAGATTACCAAAATACCCTTAAGAGTAAAAGTAATATAAAATGATAATTATTAATATTATATATAATTGTAAAAATTATTATATAGAAAAAAAAATAAAAAAATAATTTTTAAAATTCCATTATTATTATTTTTATTTTTATTTTTATTTTTATTATTATTATTATTAAATAGAGATAATATTGTAAAATCTTCTTCTATCCTTCAAATCTCTTCTCTTGTGCGAGATAGGGGATTAAACCAATTTCGCAAATCTTTGCTTCACAATCGCCTCAAATGGAAACGAACACACGAAATCAAGTCCAATATGGATAGTTGTTTGTTGTTCTATGTCAAAGATTGCTACTCTACTCAAGAAAATCAATAAAAACATACGCACTCTCTACCAAAAATGGATCGTACAATATAATTAATCAAGCTTTTTTTAAGTATAATTTCAATATAAAAATGTGATTCATAGAAATTTTTATTGAATTATTTTAGCAAATTGATCCTAAAAGAATATAATTTTTTTTACATCGATAACAATTTATATTCGTATATAACGTAAACTACACTAATATACTATAATTAGAGTCAATGTCGTATTTAAGGTGTTATTAATGTCGTTGTCACCGGTTTTGCAATCAACAAACAGTAATTTATGTTAAAACACAACTTAAAATAAACAATATAGTATAATTAAAGTCAATCTCCATATTTAAAGTTGTCATTGATTTTGAAATCTTATCACGGTTGTTTCATTCAACAAAGAACAGTTTTGTGAATAATGATGTTTTTAAACTAATCATCCGTACTGATTAAGAGATTACCAATGCAATGTTAATATTATGTTAAATATTTGTATTAAAAATTATAATGAAATGTATGAGTAACCTTGTATACAATTAGTTTTACTTGTTTCTTCTTCCAGTATGTGTATGATTACACAGATAAAGAAACAAAGAATATGTACATAAAATCAACTCTCTTAATAATCTTGCTAACAACTCAAGCTCGAGAAATTTCAACTTAAGGACCTGTAGCGGTTAGAAGAAGCAGGTATTGCTAACTTTTTGGAACCTATACATGGTACAAAATATTAATAATGGAAATTTTTAACTCTATTCAATTGAGCTAATAAGGTAACATTTATTTATTTTTTATTTATATAATATAAATTAATCTTATCCTATGTGTGATTTGTGAGGAGGATTAAAATTGTTAAATGTCAAAATCATTGAAAATCCGACATTGAATGACATAATAATATATTTAAATATTAGATGAGATGAATTTTCAATAACTCTTATCATATTAAGTTCTAATATCATATTAACATAATCAAATTTAAATTTAACTTCACTAAACTGTAGTAAAATAATGAAGTTTGTCCCACTCATATATACTGAATTTGATCTCTGACCAATAACGCAATAATTGGTGTTTTAAAAAATACAAATTAAAAGCAATGTATATACGTGGAAGGAAATCAACAAATAATAACAAAAGAAGTTGTTAGTTGATATAGGCAATAGAAGATTGAATTCAACCTTCTACTGCCTTGATAATCATTTAGGAAACCTCAAATAGTCATGTTTGCAGTCAAACATGTTACGACAATTGCGTGTTCTAGGGAAATTGAATTTCAATCCCAACTTTATTAATATTAATATTAATATTGTTAGTCCAATTTTGGGTATAAGAGTTTTTGTTATTATACTTGACTTTTCTATCATAATTTACCCTTTAAAGGTATCTCTATCATTATGATTTTTGAATGTTAATTAAGTAAAACAACATTTTCTATATATTTAGAAGAAAACTCCTTGTTTAGAGTAAGACAAATATGTTTGTGTTTCGCAAGTTATTTATAGGATTAAATTCAAAACTTAAAAATATTTTGGAACTTCTTTTTCTACCGAATCTAACCTAATACACTATTTTGATCGAGTTCAGAAAATTTTACTTACAAATTTTAACAATCATTATTTTGTTAAACCTTGTAGCTTTTAAATATTGTTTTCATAATTTTTTAAATACATTTTACAAAATAGACTATATAATTATTGCAAATAAAACCAAGAAAATTATAACTACAAATTAAAGATAAAAAGTAAAACAAATAACTAAATTGTTAGATAATAAAAATTTTAATTAAATGGGTCACAAGCATTCATTACTAATGTAAAAGTCACGAACATAGTTTAATAATTAAAGTTTAGAAAAAATTTAAATACCTCCTTTTAACTCATCAAGATGTGTTGTGTTATATATATATATATATATATATATATATATATATATATATATATATATATATATATATATAAATGAAGACAAATTTAACAGGTGAAAATAATATGTTGCATGGTTTTCGAGACATGTTCAGTGTAACTAATAATTCCTTGCCGTGATGAAACGTGATTAGCTTGACTTTCCAACGGATATTAGTGTTTTAAGAAATTAATTCTCAAGAATGTGAATATGATAGGTTTTTTAAAGTTACGTTACCCTCTATAAAATATAAATATATTTGAATCGCGTAAAATTATCATACAATTAGGAATAAGGACACCTTAAATCTTGAGTTAAACTAAAATAATTAAGGGATCAAACGTTAAAATTAAACATTTAGTAAACATGCATAGAACAACTTCTATATAAATGTTTCATAATTATATATTCTTAAAATTTAATTATATTTGCTACTTATCAAAATATAAGAAAATATATATACACATCGTACACATTAAATACTTCAAAAAAAAATTCACATGTCATCAAGAACCTTCATGAATTTGTAATAAAAAAAAATATAACGATCACTTATTATAAACTTTAAGTGAAAAAAAAATACTATTAATTGTTTAAAAATATATTTAATTGAAATAACGTATGGTACTTATCATATTACATTAATTGCATAATATTTTGAAGAACGCTAACAATTTTTTTTATAGTTGTTGTTAGCATTTTTTTTATCATTGACTGAAATTTGTTTAAAACCATAATTTGGTGAGCATTGATCTAAATGGAGAGAGAGAATAAATGAAAATAAAACTTATTAAAAATTTTGACATTTTTAATAAATTTCAGTTAATTATAAAATGTAATAGTGGAAATATTTAAATTTCACTAATATTTGTTTTTACTTTTTACCGGCAGTTGTATATAGAAAGACGTGGTTAATAAAAAAAGTAAAACAACACATACAAACTAATATATTTTTTTTTCTCTCTTCCATTCAAAAGGTTATAACGGCATTTAAAGTTTTGTGTAGGAATCTGAATTCTCTATATAGTTTTTCAACAGTTGAAGCTACAAGTTCTGCCCTCTATTACTTTCTTTTGTTAGCGTGTTTTTCATTTTCTTTTTGAGATAATCAAAGACTTTAGTATATAATTAGTTAATATGTTGAATTTTAGGTCGAGTTATTTAATATTATTAATTTTTATTGAAAACTATTAACAAGCTTTACTTAATTTCTGATCAAGTTAGTTTAATACATTAGATGAAACTTTAAGATACCAATCCACCACATCCAAAAAAAAAAAGAATATTTTTGGATAAGGTTTATATGAACATGGTACATGACATATATGTATTTTAACCAACCATGATTACATTAAAATAGTGTTCTGAATCATTTATGAACATGTGGGATATATTTAAGCAGACAAAACATCACTCTTGTTTCGCCAGTGAAGCAACAATTGGATAAAACAATCACAGTTTAAGTCCATTTACCATACTATTTAGGACGATACTATTTTCATGACACAATAGTCAACACAAACAACAGTGTGAAAATGTCGAATTTTCCCAAGCTCTAACTGTTTACTAGGTTGTTGCTGTTTCATTTTCAGCCAACGTACCCAGGAAAATATAAGTCACTAAGACACACAACACAAAAAAAATATTACTATTACTTACTATTATTATCGTGTACGTGTTGAAAACTATTTGGTAATAAATGAAACCTTGAATAAAGTTTTTAAAGTTTAATTTCCATGTGTTAAATTAAAATTGATTTGCACTACCAATTAACAAAAAAATCACATTGATAAATATAAATGTGATTTATAAGATGAAAGTTATAAATATAATAAATTTAGTACAACCATATACAATATATTTGTACGTAATTTTGTGTACAAAAAATTATTCAGAAAAATTAATATTGCATTTATTAGTTAAGAGGTCTCTTCAACACAGCATTTAACATAGTATGACATTTTTTTTTGAGAGCTCTCTTGAACAGTATTTAGAAATCGTAACGATTCTTCATTTCGCAATTATAGACCGTGTCATTTCAACTTGATAAGGTTTGACCGGTTCGCCATTATGATAGCTTATCCAGTTTAACATTCGCAAGATGGCAGAAGTTATGCCATGATCGGTATTATATGTATACTGATGATAGAAGTTAATAATAAAGTAAAGGTTTAATCGATTCATATGTCTCTATTGTGTAGCGTTAAATTTTGTGTTTTGTGACTAGGGGTGGGCAAAGTATACTGTACTGCACTATACTATAAAAATTTGCAATTAACTATAAAACAGTTCTCCTAAACTAAACTGAACTAAAAGTAGTTCAGGTAAACTGAACTGCACTGGTTTTTAGTCCATTCATAGTACAGTGCAGTTCAGTAAACTAATTTATATTACACTTTGTGCTCATTTACTGAAGTGTACTGGTTTTTATATTCTCCGTCTTGTTTGCAGAAAATAATCTATGGCGAAGAACCCCACAAAACTTCAGCAGCAATGGTGGCAGCTTCGGCATCAGAAAGAGAAGCTTCTCTGACTCTCACCAAAATCTCCGGTTTAACTGCCCTCTTCTCTCTCTGCCGCAGCCCTTCCCCAACCTCCAATTGCACCGCAAACTTTGCTACGCAGCTCGCAAAAGGGCGTCTTTCCAAAACCCCACAAACTCTTTCTTTCCCAATCTCAATCAAATCGCCACCGTTCTTCGACCTCTGCAACTCTACCAGCTTCTCCACCAACCCCTCCTTCACCATAGCCTCCACCGCTTCCTTGCGTCCGAAGTACCCAATCTCCAACACACACTCCAACGCCAGCACCTGCAGCTACAAATCGCGGGAATTCAACAACGCTTAGATTAAGGGTTTTCAATTTGGGGTAAAATTCTCAGTTAGGAAGAAACTGTGGTTCACAGTTAACTGCACTTAAATTATATAGAGTTCAGTTTCTTTTAACTGAACTGTAAAATGGTTTAATTAGTTTTAGTTAAAATAAGTTTAGTTTTTTTAAGTATAATATAATTCAGTTAATTGTAGTTTCAGTACAGTTTGGTGAATTATGCCCAGCCCTAGTTGTGACATGTACAGTAACAATTCATTCATTAGGTGGATTTATTTGATTTTAAATTTTTAAAAACTTTAAAACATGGTAAATTTAATAAAAACAAAACGTAATATTTATTTTCGGAAATGAAATTAAAACGTATTAGGATTAAGTTTGATATTTTGGGGTCAAATTTTGAGTGTGTGAGAAAATTGGGGACAATAGGGTTTTTCGTGGATTCGTTCTGGTTCGAAATTGGGAAAAAATAGGGTTATAATGAGAAATTAATTGTGAATAAAGTTTGGTTTTACGATTTTGGCGTCATCTATCGGTGATTTTTCGGTGAAATCGTCAAATTGTTAGTGGTGAAGCACTGTGGGCAACACCTGAAGCAGAGTCTTTTGAGTTGACTCAAAACCAGCATAGAAACATTGCACGGTGTTGGCGACGAAGGAGGTCGAGGAGTTGGGAGGGGGAGAAGTCGAGGGGGAGAGGGTGGTGAGTGGCGGAAGTGCAAGATGAGAGAGTGGAGGAGAATCTGAAGGTGGAAGAGATAGAGAAAGAGAATGAGAAAGGTGTTGTGTGGCGTTGGGTTATTACCTTGTAAGGAATAAGGTGGTAGTAGAGAGAGGATAGTACAATTGAGACAAATTTACAAACATGTGGCGTGCGTGAAGAATTGGTGACCACAACAGCGATGTCCAGAAGCCAAAACCACCAAAGGAATTGAATAATCCAGTGCAAAGATAAATCAACCAATTCACTAGTGAGAGATAAATTATCACAAAAGAAAAATTGGCTCCTTTTTTCCACTTCTTTCTCATCAATAAAAACACACTAAAAGTTCATAAAACCCAGAAGCCAAAGCCATAAGCAGAAAACACTATAAGACTGTAAGGCATGGGAGGAGCAATAGGCGATTGGATTGAGGGGTAGGCGTGGATGTAGATGTTGAAGAGGTGGGTGTGGGAAGGTGAGAAGAAGGTTTCCCAGAGAGGGGAGAGGGTGAGGAGGAGGAAGGCGATTTTGGAGGTGGAAGGTGGTGTGTGGGGCGGCGGCGCGACGGAAAAGGGCGAGGGCATCGGCGGAAGAGGGCTATTAAACTATTTTTAGGTTTTCTTCTTCTCTATCTGATGAGATTGTGGAGTTGATTGATTGTTAATATAGAGAATTTTTTTATGGTTGGATTTAGAATGGTTAAGACATTTATGAGCTTTGAAATCTCTTCATTTGTGAGGACTATATTTATTAAATATAATTTATTTTAAACTTAAAATAAAATAATTTTACGTAATGAGTTGTTACTGTGCCACATAGTTAGTAAATGCTACCTCAGCATGCCACAACGCAAAAAAATTAATGCCTTCCACAACAATTAACAACAAGGGCATTATTGACTCAATTTTAAATAAATAGGGACCAAAATTTGCACTTTCAAAATACGAGGACCTAATTGACGCAAATATGCACAAATAGGGACCTCCGAATCAATTAAACCTAAAGTAATTAACGAAATATACTGTGAAATGTGAAAACTTTATCTGAGTGTTAACCATTCTATTATACTATATTTATCGAAGTTAGGGAGTTTATTAAATATGAGATGATGTGACTAAAGAAACATAGTAAAATTCTATATCAAAATGTAAAACAGAAGAATCATGACTAACCCAGATGTTGGTGTAGACACCACTAGATCAAAATGTAGATCTTCTACAAACAACCCCAACTTCGCAACACACTCTTCAGACATGAAGGAATGAGTCGCCCCCGAATCAAACAAAACAACACACGACTTCTCAAAAAGTAACCAACAACTGATAATGAGGTTACCTGAGCTAGCTGCCTCTGCTCCAGTCAATGCATAAACCCTACTAGCTGCCTTTGGTCTGCCACCACCCCTCTGCACTGATCTCCGTAGGGCAGTCCCTAGCATAGTGGCCCTCTCGCCTACAAATATTACACCTCTTGAACCCCGCCATCTGAGGGTAAACAGACTGAACATATGCCCTCCACATAAATAACACTTCACTACATTGCACCGAAGGAACTAAAGGCTGAGAGGAAGAACCCCTAGACCCAGAAGAGGATGGTCTAGGATAAGAGGTCCTCCTAGAACTGAAGTTGCCCCTAGACACTATTGGACCTCCAACCCTCAGCGGTTTGATGGACAAATTTATGATCACCAAAATATGATGTCACAAACTTGTTGAACAATCGGCAAGTATGACCGAATCGTTTCAAGTAATAAACTCGGTAAGACCAAGTATCGTTCTCCCAAAGGACTCACGGCCTAGTTTAGTTGTGTGGTTCGTTGATTAGCTAAGACTTAAGAACGAAATATTTGAAGTTTAATATGCAAAACAGAAAATAAACATGTATGCATGAGATTTTGATCAATGGCAAAAGCAAAAGACAAGCATTTTCAATGAAATATATATATGAATATGTTGTTGGGGGTCAATTTCATCTTATCCACTCTCATATATTTTAGGAATTCAACATTCAAGTCATCATTGTTAATGCCACTCTCTAAATTACCTTTCAAGAAGGCTTCTCCCTAATTACGAGTTCATACGATTCCTAGCATTCCTAATAATTAGTTTATTTACCGTAGGAGCTTAAGGCAACCAATATATTATTGGGAGAAATTCCTCGGATCTAGACTTCCCCGTACGTTCCCGTATCGACAAAATCAATAATCATGCATTGAATGAGTTAAACAAAGCAAGCCTTGAGCAAAGAGGAAAAACCCTAACTAATGATGAAAGAAAGCATAAGTCTTAGATTAAGATGCAAGCACAAATTCCATATATGAGAGCTTCAAAAGATTACATTGATTCCCCAACAAACATACAAAGTTTAGTTCACCATATTCATGGTGAACCTAGATGAACAATAATGAAAGAATGAAAGATAAAACCCTAGAAAGGTGAAGAGGTAGCCTGAGCATCCAAGATCCTCCTTCAAAGGGGTGGAAGAGAGAGTGTTTGCTTCGTTTCTGCCAAAGATACCTAACCCTAGGAAACCCTAAAGCTTATATATTATTCGTAAATTACAGAAAATTAGATCCAAGCCCATAAAAGTGCCGTTCAGCGGTAAAGTACCGCTCAGCGGTAAGTGCGTGAGTCGTTTCTTCCCCTCAGCGGCCATTTTGCCCCTCAGCGGACCTCCCGTAAGCTCCTGAGTGCCGCTCAGCGGTAAACTGCCGCTGAGCGGTGACTTCGGCTTCTCCTTTTGCACTTTTTGATGTCTTTTCTGATTTCATCTCTCTCCTTCTTTACTTCTTTCACCAAATTCACCTTAAAACCTGCACAAAAACACTGAAATCAAGCATAAACATGTCCAGCTCTCTTATATCTGAAAATATGAAGAAAAGCATGATTTCAAGCTAGTTTCTAAGTGTAAACGTTGCTTTTAGTATCAACTTTAAGCATGAAAATAACAGTTTTTCAACTGTTATCACGGTTGACTCTGTTGGCTCTCAACTTCTCTTTTGGTCTTTTCCCACACATTTGCTCTTTCCACCATCATTGGAAACTCCTTAATGCAAAGACCAACCACCATCAACTTAATGTCACCCCTCAGCCTGTTCTCAAACTTTCTACACTGTCACTCCTCATCCATAGCTAAAGTATGGAAGCGAATCAAGTGCTTGAACTTATCAGCATATTCTGACACATACATGTTTCCTTGGACCAACTACAGAAACTCCACCTCTTTTGCAAACCTCACACTGTTTGGAAAATATTCAGTGTAAAATTTCCTCTTAAAGACTTCCCAAGAAATTTGGACTCCATTACTCTCCAATAAAGACCTTGTGCTGCTCCACCAATGGCTAGCTTCCCTAGACAGCAAGTACTTTGAGAAAGCCAACCTATTCTCCTCAAGACACCTCTTGGCATTGTAAATCATCTCCACATCTCTAAACCACTTATCAGCTTCATCAGGAATGCATTTGCCAGTGAACTTGGTTGGATGGTGTTGTCGGAAGCTTTCCAAGCTCCACTCTTGAGGATGGTTGGATGAAGAAGGACCTGCTGTAGCCTTGTGAATTAACATCAAATCTAAATACTGCCTCTGGGATGTCTCAACTGACACCCTGGCAGCCTCCAACTGCTGCAAGGCCATAATATGCTGATTTACCAATGTAGTGTTATGTTGCTGCATTGCTTCCAACACAGACTCCATCATTCTTATCACGTTGGATGTGTCAGGATTATTGGGTGAAGAAGAAGGAGACCTATTTGCCATCTTCTGCTTACACAGAGAGAAAAAGTCATCAGTCTAACTCAAAGAGACAAGGACAACCACTATACATAACTAAGAGTATACAAGCACAAGCAATGCGAAATTAACTCGTAGAGGTATCATACCTCAACCTCTAGCATAACGCCCCCAAGTCGCTATGCGAAAGTCCAGACAAAGACCAACCTTCTCAATCACTCACTATGCGTCCCTTTTCGCTCTTCGAATAAAATTAGCAAAAGTCTCAGACCCCAACCAAGAACATAACGTCCTAATTCGACATGCGAATCACTAGACAGAGAGAACCCTCACCATCCATTCGCACAACGCCCAAACTCGCTGTGCGAATGTCCAGGCAGAGAGAAAACCTCTCAAGTCATTCACACAACGCACTAATTCGCTATGTGAATGCCCCTGACAGAGAGCATCTCGCCATAGCAACTCGCTATGCGAAACTATTTGCACAGCGAGTCTGCATAATCTGCAGAACGAAATTCTGCAGATTTATGCAACACAACCACAAAATGTCAATTCTAACTATTTTTCCCAACTTCTAACACTCCCATATTGTATTATATACCTAATTAGACTTGTCTAAGTGATTCTAAGCATTCTTATCCTCAATTTAAAGTGTGTATGAACCAATTTCCACTATAAAACATCAAATTCATCAACTTAAGGACCCAAATTCAAATCTCCCACTTGCACACGTTTTTTTTACCATTTGAATGACTTAAACAAGTCACAAATGACTTATCCAAAATATCCCAACAAACCAATTGAGTCCTTGACTTGTAGTTCTGATTTTCACTACCTCAATTCCTCCAAATAGACTCAAAACATGCAGAAATCACTTAACCTTCTATCTAGTTACTCTTATGACAGATTACCCTAAACCATATGATCAAAACAATTATACTCCACATTCATTTTAGTTTAAAACCATCAACTTCACAAATTTAAATCAAGTAATCAAATTACATAGAACACCATATCACTCTCTTAAATTTAGTTCAATCACTAATATATCACAAACTTCATCACACATACATACCAGAATACTAATTAAAAACATAAATCTAGCTTTTCTTACCTCAGAAAAGTATCACCCAACTGACAGAGTTACTCCGATAATGCCTTGCACCGCAAGGAAACTCAACAAAAAACCTACAACTCACCAATTGGTGATACAAATTCAACTTTACAACATAAATTGAGCTAAGAATTGAAGAGAAAGAGTACAAAGCACATGTAACCAGAATCTGCTGCATGCTCACAACCCCAAAATGCGTAGAAGAAAAGGGAAACGACTTACCAGCTGAAGAACAAGAAACTGATCGGTTAAGATCGTAGCCCTCGACACCAGGATCGCCTAGGCACCTCCTGATTGTTGAACAATCAGCTCAGTTGGGAGAAGATCTAGAGAGAAGCGAGAGAAAGAGTAGAAAACAGTGTTTTAGATAATGAACCGAGCTTAAGAAAGTTCTATTTATATTATAAGATTATTTTTAAAGTAAAAAACTCGTCTCATTATCTTAATACACCTATCTACTCTAAAACTCTATTTTCTAGGTTCTTACACATTTCAATTTTCATTTCAATATTATAGTTATACATTAGTCATTATAAGGCCAATCTAAACCTGTTTCTCATGAGTTTTTCTATTGTCGAGGGTTCGTGCTTGCTACATCTTCGTCGAGGAAGAGTTTGTGGTTGTGCAAAAGCCCTAAACTATTAGCTGCTTGATAAACCATCGAGGTAAGTTTTGAGTCCTTCTTTGTTTGTATTTGAGTCCTTTTATTTAATTGTTCAAGGTCTATTTTCTATTTAAGTGTCGCACTTGAGCTTTTAGATATTGGGGTAATAGATATAATTCTTAGCACAACTGAAGCACAATGAAGCATGAATGTTGGCAAAAAGATATTAAAGCACAATTCTTAACACTTGAAGAAAGAAAGAATATGGATGTTGTGTCATAACACTTGAAGTTTGTGTTTTCAATTACACTTCGTTTATATGGATCAATTGATCATCACAAGGCTAGATTGGTAGTGCTAGGAAGTAAGCAAGAATATGGACTAGACTAGGATGGGACCTTCGCACCAGTAACCAAGATGACCATTGTGCACATAGTTCTAGCCCTTACTGCATCTAAATCTTGTCCTTTACATCAAATGTATGTTAAAAGTGAATTTCTCCATGGAAATTTCAAGGATGAAGTTTACATCAAACTTCCTACCGATAAGCCCACACCACTTAATATTGTTTGTAGACTAAAACATTTTATATGGTTTGAAACAGGAACCAAGAGTATGGTTTGAAAAGTTTAGATCCATACTACTTGGTTTTTCATTCACACAAAGTCAATATGATCCATCCCTTTTCCTACAAAGGACTTCTAAAGGCATTATCCTACTACTTGCTTATGTGGATGACATTGTGGTGACTGATTTTGATGAAAAGGTTATTTCTAGAATTAAACAATTGATGAAGAGGTTGTTTCTATTATGAACCTACAAGCATATTTGTAAATGAACACAAATATATTCAAGATCTGATTGAGTTAGAAAGCCCCCACCAATTCAATCATTGTTAACACCTCAATGGAAGTTAATGTATAGACGAGATGAATGTGACATTGAAGATCCTACTTTTTATAGCAAGTTGGCTGGTAGTCCTATATGCCTAACCATCACTCATGCATATATTTCTTTTATTGTCCACATAGTAAGTTCATGCAATCTCGAAGACATTTCCACGTTTCACTAGTGCAATGCATATGTTTTAGGGAAATGCTTCGATTTCCCAAAAATGTAAGAAATAAGATTCAATCTCTAAGTCATCTACTGAAGTCGAGTATCGTGTCATGTCCATTGCATTCTCTAAAATAATTTGGTTGCATGATGACAACACAAGTGCCATACAAATTGTAACAAATCAAGTTTTCTATGAACTCATAAAGCACATAGAGGAGGTTGATTGTCAGTCAATCAGGAAATCTAGAATATGTAACGATTATTCTCTTTTATTAAAATTCACAACTCTAGAATATATATATATATATATATATATATATATATATATATATATAATCATAAAAATAAAGTAAACAAAAATACAAATATTAGAAAGAAATAAAAATTATCAAATGTGTGTCAGAAATATATCATTCAACAAAATCACACAAAAAAATTATATAATTCAGAGTATGATAAGATAGAAAATACCTTTGAGATTTAAGAAATTTTTCTAGTCAAATTTTTGAGAGATAATAAAAATTGTTTTAACAAAATAAATCTTTTTTAAATAAAACAAAAATTAAGAAACAAAGACAATAACTAAGATAATTATTTTATATTACCTAGTAAATGAAAATATCATGTCATTGCACGTTTAAAATTAAAAGTCAAATAGTCTCGTATGAAAAAAAATAAACAATAAATAAAAATATTAAAAGAGGATAAAAATTGTCAAATGAGAGACCTAAAAACTATTTTTTTCTCTCGGATTAAAAAAAATAAGAATATTAAAAGAGAATAAAAATAGTCAAATGTGATAGCTAAAAACTCTTTTTTTCATTGTAATTAATAATTCAAACCACGATGAAAATAAGGACAGAGATAAATATTGGAATATAGAGAAGACAAATATGTACACACTATTCCCATACTAATTAAAAAAATTGAATATCATTTATACTCATACTAATATTAAATTAATATGAGAAATTTTATAAAAAACAGAACGAGTTAGGATAATACTCACACAAACATGTTTATTTGTCATTGTTAAGAATGATCACATGGTAAAAAAGAATGACATATGTTTGGTTTCCAAATTAGGCATTTTGGAAAGAAATTAAAGCATTATAATCTGTTCTCTCTTGAAGTATTTTTTTGTAAAGTAGGAAAAAGGAAGGAAAGTCAACTCACTTTTTTGTGGATGTAAACGAAAACAACAGAGAATTAAACCCTAGTTTAAAATGACTGAAATGTTTAGAAGTTCAAGGGTTGAAAAATGTGGTTGTGTAAACAAATTTTAGAAATTCGATTTGATTTGATTTTGATTTTAACTGTTTAAGTTGATGGAGCATCTGGTAATTGATAAATATGTCGAAAATCATGACTGAAATTTTGATGTCTAAATAATAGATAGTTTGAAGAATTTATATAGCATTGTTTTATTAGCATTTGTCTGGGTCCAACCTTTTGTTTTCTAGTTAGGGAATAGATCTATATCCGAATATTGAAACTTGTGTGTGATGATTTGGTGTTTTGATTCAGGCAAAGTACTGTTAAAACAAATGATCCATTTTTCTTTCTTGTGGTCTCTTCGCTAACGCGTTCACACATTGGAAGTAGTTAGTAGAAATAGAAAACGTCGAAGAAAAATTATGAGAGGAGACTCTGAATGTGTACATCACTTGCGGTATTGTCTTACTTTTACTTAATACTCTTACCATCCTCAAGAGCTTTGAGTCAGTGAGTGGAGTATCTCACGCTTCAATCTCAAGCAAAGTTGGTCGATGAGGTGGCGCTTTCTGATTGAGACCCGGCACGTGCCTCATCCCTCATGCACACGTGTTCATTTTGAACAAAATCTCTAACACCATACAAGGGACAAGTGACAAACAAGAAATTGAATTGAATAATCCACTCAATTTTGCTCATCAATAAAAAAATGATAAATTGAGATAGTGGGGTTTGATGACTTTTGGCAACTTTGGAGTTTAGAGTAGTTGATTTCTGTATATAAATAAGTAGGTGGTGCTGCTCTATCGTTACTTAACTCTCTTTAAACTCTCGTTCTCTCTCTGAGTTAGTGACACTCTCGTTTTGAGCCTCAGGTGTTCGACGATTGTTCTTCATATCTTGGCTGTCTAGCATTTCCCTTTTGGTATAAAATGGGAAGACAGCCATGTTGTGATAAAGTTGGGTTGAAGAAGGGGCCATGGACTGCAGAGGAGGATAAGAAACTTATCAGCTTCATTCTCACCAATGGCCAATATTGCTGGAGAGCTGTCCCTAAGCTTGCAGGTATCCTCTCATTGCTCCTATTTTTAATCATTTTAGTCCTTAATCAATGCCTTAAAATGGGAGGCTGAAATCCCAGTTTTTTTTCATGCTCATGCTGTTTTGTTTTTAAAACGGTTCATCAATGTTTTGCATTTTATGGTAATTGGTTTTTGGTATTTCTTCCTTGTTCCTCTGTTCAAATCCTTTGATTTCCATTCAAGGAGATCAAACACCACTCAAAATTGGCATATTCATTTCACCTTTCGGAACTACTCTTCAAAACATGTTTTTGCCTTTTAACTACCACAATACATCGAATGGTGTTTCATTTGAGGAAAGAGATCCCCTTGACGGACTTCAATGAGTTCATCAGACTAACGATTGGGGTGTGGTTCCATGCAGGATTATTAAGGTGTGGGAAGAGTTGCAGGCTGAGGTGGACGAATTACCTTAGACCAGACTTAAAGAGAGGCCTTCTTTCAGAATACGAAGAGAAAATGGTCATTGATCTTCATGCTCAACTCGGCAATAGGTTATTTCCACCCCCACCATTTTCCCTTGTTTAACTTTTCTGCATGTGTATTTTTTCTTGAAGAACCATACTAATGATTAAACAAAATGATTGCTACACTGCTCATTTGAAAAATTATACTAGGCTTATCCCGACAAATGATTAAAACCATCCAAAGATATCTTAAGTATCACCAAACGCACCAACCAAATTGAGTTTATTATTCTATAATTCATACGCCTCAAGTTGTAATTTCTTTATTCATCTTAGGCAAAAGACGTGGTCCTATAATGGCTCACACCTTCCAGGGGAAGGAGGCGTACAAAGCTTGTAGACCAAGCTCTTTTCTTTTCATTCTTTCATTTTTTTTTTCAGTACTAAAAAAAGTAAAAAGGAACTGCTCATGATTGCAGTTAAAATTGACTAAAGCTGGGTGTGATTGACGTAGAAAAGTAAATAGGGTCGAAATTTGTCTTGTGGGAAAAAAATTCTGATTTCGTAACTTGCATGGCAGATGAAACATTTTAGTGGCTACAAAGTCATTCTTCCTTTCAAGTGATGTCCGTGTGGACCTTATGTTAATGATGGAAACTTTCTTTCGCGTGTTTTATTTTTGTAATAAAAAAATATATGTTTGCATATTATTGTTTTACTGATTTTTGTCATTTTCCTTTTCAGATGGTCCAAGATTGCTTCTCATCTTCCTGGAAGAACTGATAATGAGATAAAAAACCACTGGAACACCCACATAAAGAAAAAGCTCAAGAAAATGGGCATTGATCCTATCACACACAAACCACTCCCAAATCAACAAACCCAAAATCATCCCCAACAAGAACAACAACAACTACACCAACCACCTGAAGAAGAGCAAAATTACCAACAACCTTTGCAAATTGACTTTGACACCGAGGTTGACCCTAACAAGGAGCTAGAGATTTCAGTTGAATCATCAAATGTCAGTGAAGGCAAAGAGGAAGAGCAAATCATGGCAACACCTCAATTTGAGACAATGGATCAGCTAATGAATGGGTTCTGCACAGATGAAGTTCCAATAATTGAACCTAATGAGATTCTAATGCCTTGTGCTCCTTCCTCTTCAGCCACCTCTACATCTTCTTCAAATTCAACCAACATCCTTGAAGACCTGCAGCTACCTGATTTTGAATGGTTTTGTGATTACATTGATAGTAGTCTTAGTAATAACAATAACAACCATGAAGACAAGAACACCAATAATAGCAGTGTGGCTTTGTGGGATGATGATGACGACTTTATTAGCAAACTTAATTGGCTGGTCTCTGAAGACGATGACTGTGATGGTCCTCTCACTCAATTCTCAAGAACTGTCACGGATTCATGGGCTTTTGGCTTGTTTTGATTTCAAATTCTACCCTTTTCTTTTGCCCTGTTTTCAATCTGATTCTAAGTTTTTAATTAAGAAGAATAAACAGATAATGATTAGGAAGAACACAGCTCTTGTTAAGCATTACCAACTTTCCTCCTAACTTCTCACTTTTTCGTGTACAAATAATATGTATGTGCTATATGATAATGGAAATACGTTCCATACTTTATTTTTATAAGTTTTTTTGCAATAGCTTTACACTTTTTATTACATGTATTATTTATTCTTGTCTTTTCATTACCAGCACTTTCTGTTTATTTGTTTTATATTAAGACACAAATCTCGAATATGAAAATTCTTGCCACTCAACCTTGTGGCATGGGTGGAAGCATGCTGATTTGTTCTATTGACTCGCACTCAATTTTTATTTTTATTTTTCAGTGTAATTACTTACTGCAAATATATATATATATATATATATATATATATATATATATATATATATATATTACTTACACCATTTGAAGAGACCCTATTAAATATTGATTTAAATAATTTTTTATTTTGTCATAAGAGACAAAACTAAAAAAAACAGCATTCTTTTACTTTTTTAAAATTTATTATCAGTTATTATTTTCTAAAAGGATATACAACTTCCACTCTTTTAAGTATATTATTCTATTAAAAAACTTAATATAACATAATATCATAAAATATATCAATAATTAAATGATAATATTATCGTGTATGATAAATGAATTTATTTTAATATTATTTTATTTACTTTTCTATACTCATGAACTTGAACATTAGAAAGTCATTTGCAAATGAAACTCTATTTAATATATCTTCAATTTTCATTACTATTAACGCATTAGCTTAGATTCAACTAGCTAAGATTCAACGAGAATAGAGATTATCTCTCATAATAAAAAAATATTTGAATTCAGTTAAAATATCTGGTATAGGACCAACACAATTTTTCTTGACTATACATATTAATAATTCTAAAAGTTGTCTTATTTATCATGTACACATAATCTTATTATAATTTTTTGTCTTTGACTTTTATTGACTGATTAATGCAAATTTTGGATTATAGTATATTATAATTTTTATCTCTCATACTATATTTTAATAAAAATCCATATACTAAATTTTTGTGTTTTATTAAATGTTTTGAAATTTTAAAATTTTTCAATTGAATATTGTCGTTATATTTTTCTATTAACTATGTAACGCGACACTTATTTTTATCTTGTCATCTTTTTAAATATTGTTACATAATATTTAGTATTTCATAATTTTGTAATTATATATTTTATATTTTTATAATTTTTATATTTTTTAATTTTATATTTTATAATTCTAATTAAATTTAAAAATAATTTCCATTGAATACAATAAATTCTTATAACTTGTTATTATAGTCTTTTTATAACAAAATATCATAATTTCTTATAACAAAATATTATATAAAATGATTTGAGCGCGTTAACTAATTGTGACATTAATTTAACTATAAATATTTTATTCAAAAGTTATAAACACTACTGTAAAAAAGTTATTGATATATGTTATTTTCAGTGTTCAATTTGACGTCTTATTGGAAGATGTTAATTTAACGTCGAATCCCTTTTCTCGGAAATCAACTTTGACATTGAACCTCTCTCATAAGCCAACGTCTATCTTGTTTTTTTAAATTAATTTGTTTTTACAATATTATCACACCTAAAATACAGAAAATCATTTCAGTCCATCACAAAATTATATATACTATGAGTTTCAAGCAATGGAGATTGAGCACTCCATGTCATCATCGAAATCCATCAACTCACGCACAAAACTACATCATAAGCCAAAATTAATCGCTACAAACAAAATTTAATCGGTGCAAATTAAAGTTAATCGGTGCAAAATAAATTAATTGGAAGAAAATCAATCAAACATACCTTGTAGCAGCAATGACGAACACGAACGAAACGAAAACCCACACGAAAATGCGAAAGATAGTGAGGCTCGCATTCTGAGTTTTTAGGGTTTAAAAGAGCATTTGACGTCGGTCTCCCTCCACCACCGACGTCTAATTGCTAAAGAAATCCATTTTAGTGCTACTTTTGGGATATTTTTCGCAGGTTATTGACGTCCGGAGGAAAGGATCTGACATTTAATGTGTATTAGAGGTCGGACCCCTTTTATGTTCGACGTCTAATTTTTTACAAGTGACATTTCAATTCTGATTTTATACCTTCTGGCAGAGGATTTGACTTCTGATCTAGGAAAGAGATGACGTCTATATACACTAAGACGTCGGTGGAGCTAATAGCCGACGTTTATAAGACTATTTTATTTACATAACTGTCATCGAACGTTGATTATTCTGTTATGAGACGTTGTATACATGACATTATATACAGTTTTTATACCAGTGAAAATTTAGAAATAAATCACAAAAATTTAATAAATATTGAGTTGCCAAATTTACCATTAATAAAAACTTTAGAGACTTAATATTCCATTAATTTATTAATAAAGTATATTTTATACATGATAATGATTAATTATATAATACTTTTAATATCTTAAATTTCATCATAACACTTTTAGAGCATGCAACTTAAAATCCACGTGCATCATTAAAAACAACTTACTCATTTCTTGGATTTGAAATAACATTGATAGATGTGAGAAATTCCTTAAAAAGTGCTAATTATATATTATTTATTGTGCGTTTATGTTTCCAAGTTATAGATAAATGAGTTTTCATTTTTTTTCCATTATTAGTCAAGTGACAAAATAAAGGAAGAGTTTATATTTTTTTAATTTATTTATTTATCTATTATCAGAATAATTATAAACATACAATACAATATTATTAATTATTTTATCTTGTACTGTGTTGTTTGAAAACTAATACCTATGATTAATTTCCAACTTACATATTCCATTGTTAATAATTCTGATAGATGTAAAAACTCGTTAAAATATATCTTGTTACAAATATTAATATCTTTTATATTAATTTCTTTTAAATATTGGCCATATGAACAAATATAATACAAATATTTAGTTGTTAAACTTTAAATTTCTTTTGCTAATCTTTGCATATATAATAAGTCTTTCTAGTTTGATATAAGACCTTTAAGATCGTTTAATATAATCACTAGTAAAAAAAAAGGCTTTCTAACGCGGCTAATAGGTCTCGGTTTGGATAAACCCGAAGCAAATATAAATCCGGTGGCAGTATTGCAATTTGAGCGAACTTATAGGCCTCGGTTCAACAGGAACCGAGGCATAATAGACATATTAATTCGGTTAAAAATTGCCCGAAGCATATAATCTGCGTATAGGCACCGGTTGGAGGAAGGAATCGAGGCAGTAAAAGTCAATTACTTCGGTTAAAGGAATAACCGAGGCAATTTACCCTTCCTACCTGCTCTTCTCTCTGCTTCTCTTCTCTTTACTTCTCTTCTCTCTGCTGCATCCAAAAAACACTTCTCCACTTTTCTTCTCACTCGCTGCATCCACATCCAACAAATTCTTCTCTCTCGCTGCCATCCAACCACTGCTTCACCGTCGCGGCCTCCTCGTTGCTGCCTCGCCGTCACGTGGTCAAGACAGTGTTTCCGTCGTTCGTCAAGCTCCCTGTCGTCACCAGCTTCGTCCATTGGGGAGCAACAGAGCCACCAGAATCGCGTCCTCAGCAGAATCGCACTGGCGCTATCTTCCATGGCGATCTTCACGAAGCTCCAGCGTTGGCCTTGCAACCTCCATCTACGCGCCACCATTCATCTTCATCACCAAGCCGCTCCAGATCCACTCCAGATCCGCTCCACAACGCCACCGCCGCTGCCTCCCCGCTGCTACCTTGTCGTCGCGTGGTGAAGACAGTGTTGCCGCCGCATTGCCGCCATTGTCGCGTGGTCTTCCTGGGTTCTTACTGCATCGTCGCGTTGTCTCTGATGGACGAAGATGATGATGGACGAAGGTGGTCTACGGTGGTGTTTTGGGTGGTCCGATGTGAGAAAGACGGTGGTGTTTGGCGGCGTGTGGTGTTTGGCGACGTGTGGTGTTTGGCAGCGTGAGAAAGACGACGGCGTCCTGATGGGGAAACCAGGAAGAGCATACTGCCTCGGTTCCCTTTGAACCGAGTTCTAATCCTATATTGTTTTGTCACGGTTCACAGCCGAGGCATAAAAGTGCAGACCTTTTACCTCGTCTGTATATGCTTCGGGTCAAGAACCGGTGCCTATAGGCTAAAATAACCGATGTCATAACCTCTGACTGCACTAGTGAATTCATCTCTTTAATATGTTTAGTTTAACTTCGTGTTTTGAATCTTTAACTCGACATCATTTTCTTTGATTTATTTTGCTTTGTGTCTTATATATCTCTAACTCAACTTTATGCCAAACATCACATGTAAACATAACATAATTTTAACATTATTTTATCACCTTGAGATATCTTTTTGATAAATGTAGAAAAAATTAATGAAATTTGTGTTTCCTCACAATTGTCAAAGAAAAGTTGAAGTCTAAAAACTTATCTTGCAATTAATAGGTACTAACCAAGAACTTTTCAATTGAAATAAATGTAGTTATATGATTCAAAGATAGAATTTGTATACCTGACTCGACTTAGTTTGTATCCATATTTGAGAAAAATGAATTAAATATTTCATTTTATTGTTCTAACATGAAGAGAGAGACACACCTTAGTTGTAACATCTTTTCTAACTTGTCAGAAGATTAAAAGTGAAATACAATATCTAATTGGTTATTACACTTGAGATTTTTAAGTAGAAATGAGATAATATATCAATGAATTTTTTATTCAAATTATCAATGAAAATGTATGACTTTATATGGGTTATAGTTAATTGGTTAATAAAGAGTGTTCTTTCTTACCAATTAGTTTGACTTAGTTTATTTGTAAGAATGCATTATGTACATCTTAGTATTATATCCAATATAACTGTAGTATAAGCCACTAGAAAAATGAAGGGTTTTAATATTAATTTTTTTAACATTATGTTTTAGTGTCTCCACTAAAATATATCTAGACGAGATAAAAGAGAAGAATTTTTGGTTTCAATTATCTTCACAATCGAAGCCAAAAGCAATTAAAAGAAGATTGAAAATAAAAAAAATTAAACTTGAAGCGAAGAATAGACTTCGATTATGAAAACAACTGAAACCTCTTTGACAATATGTTTCGGTTCCTTGGACAATCGAAGTTTATTCTTCTATGTATGTTTCGATTTTTGTTATAACTGAAGCCTAATTTTGTTTTTTTTTCTTAAAATAACTTCAATTTGTTTTTCTTTGTGCCAACATTATAACTTAGACAAAAACAAAACAACCAGAAACATATAAACACAAACCAAATATAACAAACATATATATTAAAACATATAAAAATATAAATTTTTAAAAACATGAAAGTGCATAAGCTAGGTACTACAACAATGCAAAAACGAGTTTTGGAAGAAGAAAACATGTGCTACAAGAATGCTACCTTAATGCAAAACTTGGACACGAATGACGACACAAAATGTGTTAAGAAAAACATAACAAGTCTTAATAAAATAGAAAAAAAAAAGCAAAGGAAGAGAGAACGAATGAACCAATGACAGAAAGGAAACAAAGTGAAAATAAGCTAAAATGGCACCTCACGAGTGCAACAGTGAAACCAACAACTCTCTTTGATCAAATTATGGGACACGCTTACTTGAGACTATTAGCTAGGAAGACTTTCGATACAGGAACTATTATACAAACACCAATGAAATATGAGTCCAACCTTATAAGGCAATAACATCATTCTCTACCCAAAACCTTAAGACAATGGGTTAATGAGTCTTTCCCCTTTATAGAATGCTATACTTTCTCATTTTTATCTAATGTGAGACTTGAATTTACACTTGGAATCCCAACAATCACTAGTGCAGTAAAGAGAAACGACAACGGTTATTTTCACATATTCGCACCGGTTCTGCAACCGAGGTATATACAAGCGAGGCAAAAAGTCTATCATATTTTGCCTCGGTTCTAAACCGAGGCAAAAAGATGTATGTTTTTGCCTCAGTTAAAATGAAACCGAGGCGATAGAGGGGGTCCATGCCAGACTTTTGGTCTCGGGTTCTAGTGAACTAAGGCGGTAGAAGGGTTTTTTTTAACACCAGGTCATGAACAGATCCACCTTCCATGAACTTGATCAACATCAGCTTATTGTCATTTTCTCTGTTGCATCATCTTTTAATCGCGACTCTATAGAAATCTGAAGTCAGTCTTCTATCTCACAAGCAGAAAAAGAGAGGAAAATATCATAGAAATAATAAAATTTAAAACTCACACCCAGGCTAGAATCATATTCAGCTCCTTTCATAACATAATAGAATCATATAACACAAAAAGAAAAAGAAACATTTTTTCCTCCAAGCAAGTTCATCCCTTCAACCTACACTACACGGAACACACCACAAAAGCCATATACAGAGAGGAAAACATCACTTTCTCCTTCAATTCCTCCCTAACAAAACATGCCAGAAAGCTAGAAATAAAACAAGATACCCGTGCTCTGCTCCTTCTTCACCTGCGTCAAATGGAGCCAACAGCCAAATGAGACTTAATATTTCGTTAAGCCATCTTTCCCTAGCCCCCGATTCCTCTCCTCTGTAAGAAAAAACCCAACCACCTCAAATTGGTTACAGCGACCACAAACCAAAAAAAATAATGAAATTAAGCCTCCACGCCTCTCTGTTCACCTCCAATCACCAACAAAAGGAGTTGAATCCTTAAGCAAAAACCATGGGAGATTACCTTAGGGTTTTGGGGGTTTCTGTTTTAAAAAGAAAAGAGAGTGGCATTCTAGCGACATCTCTGTTTGGTCGCGGTGGGAGCAACTGTCTCTCAGGGTTAGGGTAGCAAAGGTAGGGGTCGAACTGTCGTACATGGCGCGACTTCCTCCAACCTGAGCAACGGCGACTTCGACGACTGGCCTCCGCGAAGACGTGGCGCGAAGGAGCAACGACGTTTCTCTCTCGGGGAGTTGGCTTCTAGGGTAGAGCTGAGTGAGGTTGTGAACAACACTTCCCCAGGAAAGTTTCCGCGAAGAGGCATCAACTTTGGAGGAAGGAGGTGAATCGAGGGTTAGCGAATTTTTGAATGAGACTATGGCTTCGGAGACATTGCGGGTGAGCTTTTGGAACTTCTTGTGGACGTTGGGGATGGAAAAGGGGTCTTTAGGGGTGGAAGTCGGGCCTTCAGATCTGTAGATCTGAGATTTTTCACCGCTAACAGCCACCACCAACAGCCACCGCCAACAGCCACCGCTTGCTCTTCACTCCAGAGGCGACACACTGGCAGGTGAGGTGGAAGTTGCGCTCGCAGCCGTTGCACACAACGAGGTGGTGATGGCTCCCAACAGCGGCGGGGCAGGGCTTAGAGCCGGCAGTAGCGAGATTGGAGCGTAGAGAAGAGAGAGAAACAAGAAAAAGAAAAGAGAAATGGGAGAGGTGCTAGGTTTTCTTGGCTTGAAGATTTGCACGGTCCAAGCCCAAGTCTTATTAGAAAGGCTAATATGCCTTGTCCATCCTGCCAACCGAGGCAGTATCTCTTTCACCAGCTGATGTGAAATATCTGTGAGGTATATGCCTCGGTCCATCCTGCCAATCGAAGAAGTATTCCGTTTAGACATCGATTGTTTAACAACCGAGACATATAGTATTTTGAAAATTACGTAACTGTCATCGCGTTTTGATATTCTTCGGTTCCAGAAAAAACCGAAGCATAATATGCGAGTTAAAAATGCGATTTTTTACTAGTGAATTATAATTACAGTTCAGTTTCCAATCTAAATAGAGATATTGAATCAACATGAGAAAAAAAAAACGAGTATTTATTCTTGTTAAAATGTCGATCGGTTTATCTTGATATCAATTTTGATGGTATAATATATTAATTTAATGAATTATCAGTCAATTGAAACCTTTATACAAAGTTAATAAAATTTATATTATTAAAAAAAAGATGAAGTTTAGATGAAATGTATATTATTCATTTTGAAAGCATATCTTTAATATGAGTAAACTGATCTTAACCGTAGCTTTATATTTGTTTATGAATATTATAAGTTTAAAATTAATGCGTTTGAGAAAGATATGAGAATACAGTTCAGCCATATTTTTTTTTCTGGGTAGAGAGACCTTTCATTTCATGTCATGTCTTGTTACAGAAAATATTTGACTTTAGGAAAGAAATTGCTAATTTCAGGTCACACAAAAGCTCTAAAATAAAAGAAAATAAGATGAGGTGAAAAACTTAAAACATCTAATCTGGTCTTAAATTTTCATCCATGTATATTTACGTAATGCACAATTTTGGGTCATTTTCATAAAAGAAAATAATTTCATTTTTAACAAGTTTAATTTTTGCTCATTTCAATATTTATTAGCATTTTAACTTAATATTATATAATAAATAAATCAAAAAGTGATTTCACATGTAAAACGTAATATTTCTGATTTCTATTGTTGTAATTTTTTGAACTAGATTTTATCACCATGTCACACAACAAATGTCATTTATTTTTAAATAAAAAATGTTGGATTAATTTTTTTTTTGTTGATATATCTAATATGTTGTTAGTATACACATGATAGGTTTACAATAATAGTATAGTGCCAGATATTAACATTTATGTATTAATAATATGCCATTATTTTCACCAATAAAAGTTGATAGATATTTTTTTTGGAACATGGAATAATGAACAACTAAAGTCCACATGGAAAAACAGCATAGTAGTCACAAGTAAGAATGGAACATAAGAAAAAAAATATCTGTTGAAATTATTGTGTGGACAGAATGAAGTTGACGATCGAAAGCTTCCATATATAGTTTCTATATTTACGAGTATGATTCTATACCTTATACATTACACTGGACGATGAGAAAATACTTCGGAATGTTCATTTTTTATATATTTACACAAATTTTGAAAATGTTAAATATATAAATTATACTAAAATTAAAAAAAAACTTTATTTACATATTGATTTATATATATTAATTTAATCAAATTTCATCACTGCTTTTTACAATGCTACATTGTTGACTGACTAAGTTTATGAAAAACATTGCTTTAAAAGAAAAGTTATGAGAAAATATTAATGGCTGACATCTATTTTGAAGGAGATTTATAGCCACAATTTTGAATTATATTTGGCAATGAATATTCTTAAAATAAAAGTTTTTTATCTTCCAAATTCTAATGAGGTTATCGAGACAACCAAGGCAGAAGACTTGAGAAAAAGACATTTAATGTTACCATCCATTTCCCCAACCACTTTATTTGTCTGTTAGTACAATATAATATAATGTTAGCGTAGATTCAAAATAGAGGACATTTATCCTTTTAAAATAATAGCAATGGGTTAAATTTAATTTTAATTAGATATTAATAGTAACTTTTTTTTCATTTTCTAGCATATAAAACTTTTGTGAATTTAAATGATTATTTGTTCATCCCTACTTTCAAAATATTTAGATATTTTACCCTCGAGTGAAATTAAGCTTTTAAAAATGGTTAACAAGAGCCATTAATCCCTTTATATGTCCATCATCAAATTAACTCCTTATGAATTTTGCGTAGACAGTAAAGTTCTATTTGTTAATTGTATTTTTAATCTTTCACCTATATTTATATGGATAAATAGTCATTTCAGAATAACAAGTTTTGCTATAGTTATAATAAAAAAATTATAATTTTAGTAAAATAATTTTATTATTTTTATTTTATTTTTTTCTAAAATTTTTAATTACTGTGGTAATTTAATATGCGTTTGGTTTTAATAATTCTTACATGTTTGTTGTAAAAAAAATATCTTTAATATAAATTAACTTTAAAGCAAATATTTATTTCATTTCTTTCTCGCTTTGAAAATTTAAAATCATTTTTTTTTGTTTTATAGATTTAAAATTTTTTGTAGTTCTTTCTTATTAATCACATGACAATTAATAAAGATTTAATAACTTTTCAATTATGACAATTGAATTAATAGAATTAAAAGTTTCTGAATTGAGACTTTAATGTATTTTTTATTGTAATAAAAATAAAATATGTGACAATTTTTTTTTACTAATACAAATTTCTTAAAAATTATTTGTAATGAATATTTTAAATTAATTTTCTCTTTCTTTCTATTTAATTGCTTCTGACCTTATTTACTATCGGAGAAAGAATATCGATAGTGTAATTTGAAGTTATTCATAATCAAAATAGGAAAACAAAAACAGATTATCATATTTATTATTTTTTTAGTTACTTTTAATTAATTAAAATTATTTTAAGAAAAATGAAAATACAACAGATAAATAGAAAATAATCTTATGAAAAACAGAAAACAAATTCCTTACGAAAAATATGCATAGCACAATCCCTTATGGCAGACTTGTGGCAATTTTTTCAACTATTAGAGATGTAACATAAACTATTGACTTGTCTTCATTAAGCTTTTTGCAGTAGTGAGGTTCATCAATAGTTTTTCCTTTAAAAAAAATGAAAAGATAATGTAAAAGAAACCAAATTGTAAAACAAAGACAAGGACATTGTACCAAACAATGACAGATGCAAAATTAACTAATTAAGTATCAAAACATAAACTTTTATAATCAACAGTGACTTCGAAGCCACCAAAAAGTGAATTACTACAAAACATGATAAATAATAAATGTGTGTATCATTTTGTGTAATTTTTTTAATGATAGTTTTGTTTTATTATTAATTGAACCAAATATCAAATCATTCACACACACAATTAATTTCTATTAGGTTTAATACCTCTTTTGGTCCCTAGAAAGGGGGCCAATGTTCAATGTGGTCCCACCTTTTTTTAGAAGTTCAATGTGATCCCATCTTTTGTAAAAAGTGTGCAATCAAGTCCTTTTTGGAAACGGCGTTAAGTTTTTAACGGAGCAGCTGACAGGGTGGACTGAAGTTAGCTACGTGGCTTTGTGTGGGTAATACGTGGCAGTGAGAGGGTGATACGTGGCTGTCAGAGGGTAAATTTGGTAATATTAGTGAGGTTAGGAAATCAGAAGTTAGGGTTTCAGGAGTTTTAGAGAAATTGGTAATTTGGGATTGATCATCGTGGAGGAAGTGTGTTGAAATCTCAAGCGCGAATTGGATACCACAAATCTGAAGCTCAAATTGGAAACCGCAAATCAGGTTAGGGTTTATGTTTGATATGTCCATGTAAGGAAAAATATCCAGGAAAATGGTAGGCAGTAAAAATTGTTGAAGATGAGACGATAATAACAAAAAAAAAAAAAACAGGAGTTGTGGATTATTCTCTGTCTCAGCCGTCACTCTCATCCTTAAGGGTCCCAATTTCAGATGGAAATGGAGTTTCATCATTTATGACATTTTCCACCTTTGTATTAAAACCAGTCCAATTGCAGATATACAAAATGTAAAATAAAAAAAAATGGAAATTTACACGGTCTTCTTCATTCACATTATACCCTTTGCTTAGCGATTGCTCCTTCTCTTTCAGTTTTGTGGAGATTTGGTAAAGTTTTTTCCTTTTCGGTAAATTACTTCTGGGTTTAGTTTCTTTTAGAGCCTTGAGTTCCGCTGCTAAGGGTTCAGACATGCATTTGTGCAGAAACAGAAAGACAAGAAAGCGGTGAAAGTGCTGTATTTTTTTAATCAGGTTAGGGTTTATGTTTGATATTTCCAATTTGAGCTTCAGATTTGTGGTATCCAATTCGCGCTTGAGATTTCAACACACTTCCTCCACGATGATCAATCCCAAATTACCAATTTCTCTAAAACTCCTGAAACCCTAACTTCTGATTTCCTAACCTCACTAATATTACCAAATTTACCCTCTGACAGCCACGTATCACCCTCTCACTGCCACGTATTACCCACACAAAGCCACGTAGCTAACTTCAGTCCACCCTGTCAGCTGCTCCGTTAAAAACTTAACGCCGTTTCCAAAAAGGACTTGATTGCACACTTTTTACAAAAGATGGGATCACATTGAACTTCTAAAAAAAGGTGGGACCACATTGAACATTGGCCCCCTTTCTAGGGACCAAAAGAGGTATTAAACCTTTCTATTATTATGTAACATCATATTACAAATACCATTATAAGTAAGTTGCCTAACACCATTTTAAACTAATATAGTTTATATATTTACATAATTAAAATATAAAAATTTTCTACTAACACAAAAACAGCTTACCAAGTCACTGAATTTATATTTGACATGTAAATAACACATATGAAAAATATACAGAGGCATCTTTGTAATTAAATATTCAATTTACCTTTGACACTTATAGATTAAACATAAATGCCCTTAAAAAAACTTACAATATTTATTTCTCTTCACTTTCTCTCTTGCATGAAGCTTCATCTCGACAACAACGATTATTTTTATATAAGTTAGGGCTTCTATTAGTTATCAAAATTTACATTTTTAGTCATTCTCGTGTGTGATTTTGATTTAAAACATCATTTGCATAAGGGTTGATATAGGATCTTTAGGGTTATAGTCTTTTAGAAAATTAATGAGAATGTGGCTTGGAAAGTGGTTGAAATTTCATATTGGACAATATTTTAGAAACGTCGATATGTCAAGCTATAGAACTCCAATTGAGGTGATTCCAAAATGAGGTGAATATTCACATTTTGAACTTCAATTTAGACTTAAGAATTACTTAATTTAAACACATGGAATGAAAGATATGACCACGAGATAAACTTGGACAAAAATGAGTTTTTGAATTCGAGTAAAGAAAGAATAATGGTGAATATGAAAGGTGGAAGAAAAAAAATCACTATTTTCAAGGGACGCAGCACAGAAAGGATGAGAAAGTCCTTTGATACAACCAAAGAATTCTTGAATAAAATTCAACTTTTTTCATGGATTAAAATGATTTAGCTTATATAGAAGTTGTGCAACCAACTTATTAAAAGAAAGCATGCTTCTTGATACTCCAAATCAACAAGTGTCATTCCTTTTCTTGAGTTGAAATTACGACAATTAAGCTTCACTAAAAAAAACATGTTGCCTCTTTTTTCTTTTATCCAGCTGGATTCTCATCACACCCTCCTTCTTTGATAAGATTCCTCTCGAATTTTAAGGCTTTATTTTCCTATCATTTTAATAAAAGTTTTTTATGTCCTTGTAAAGGACTTTATTTTTCTCCATCTTGAAACTAATTCTCATTCTCGAGGATCAAATACAACTTGAATAAATTCAGATTTGTTCCTTTTCAATATTTCAATCCATGGAGCACCTCTCTTGCAAACACTCTCTCACATTCATATGTAACAACAAATAACTTCATGCATTGTGTTTCATTCTGAAAGGGCAAGAGGTGAATATGAAAGGTGAAATGAAAGAATCACTCTTTCCAAGAGAGACAACATACAAAGTGTGAGAAAGTCCTGCGATAAAACAAAAGGAGTTATTGAATCACTTAAGAACTTAGGAAAATCATTCTCACTAAGATGAAAGAGATAAATTCTAATATTTTTGAATAAAACTCAAGTTTTTTTCATTGATAAAAATGGTTCAACTTATATAAAAATTTTAGTGATCATAATTACAAAAAATCCATTAATTACAACTACATCCTACTTAAGCTAATAATGATCATAATACTTAATGGCATAATTATAACTTTCCAAAAGTAATAAAACTTACCCCCACTTATAAACCTAGCAGCCTACATTCTTGGTATTCTAAGAGCCCCCTCATGCAATTATTTGTAAAAAAAATAAAACAAAGTAAACTAAAATTAGTGCATCCAACTTATTAAAAGAAAATATGTTTCGTGGTGGCTCCAAATTGATAAGGGTTATTCCTTTTTTTTGAATTGAAATTATGACAATTGGGCTTTAATTAAAATTCATGTGACCTCTTTTTTTCTTATACTCTATTGGAATCACATCGAGAATGTTAGTTTTCATTTTCATTTTTGTTTTTAATTTCGTTTTCGTTTTTGTCTTCGATTTCATTTTCAAGAACTTGTTTGTTGTATTGTTGAACTTGTTTATTGTTTACTACATGTTATACATCCAAGCTTAGGGTAAAACTGAGAGTATATTCAAAACAACTCCAAATGACTTGAAAATTTGTTCAAAGAACCAAAATATCATGAAAAACTCCCACAAAAAAATTTAGATCAAAATTCAAAGTATAAGTATGAAATATTTTTGTAAATTTTGGGAAAAAAATTGACGAAAAATAGAAAATGGCCTTTTTCTTGAAAATCTAGAAGGAACTGGCTATGTCGGCTGCCACTTGATTGGAAAATTTTTTTCTACCCTAAATCCATATATAATAATAGCAAATCGGTCAACTGGAGCAAATGTTATAGTTGTTTAAAGATTTATCGCAATTAACTTTCCAAATAATTTTTATACTTCACACAAACCCAAAGTAAGAGCTTCTAGTGTTTTCTTTTTCTAAAATACGGGTTCTAAGGAGTGATAAAAAAATCCAACCAAAACCAATAACCATAGCTATCAAAACCAAAAAACACAAGTCAATACTACTATTGTCATAGTTTTTGTGCTTTTGCTTATAGTTTATAATCCATATTGTATAAAATACCAAAAACTAAACTACATTTGTTGGTTTTTCTGCTTTTCAAGTTTCGTAGAGGTATAAAAATGGATCACTATTAATTAAAAAAACAAAAAAGTTGATTAACATTGGACAATGATAAAAAAAACGTTAGACATTACCATTTTTTATGTTACGTCGGATATTGTTTTATGTTCGACGTTAATTAATGTCGAAAAATGATAAAATCTAACATCAATTAATATTGAATTTTTTTTCTAACATCAATTTAATGTCTTTTCCTATGTGATGTCAGTATTGTATAGGACATTAAAACCAAAAAAACACATACATTAAAATCATTTTTTTTACACTATTAGTGTCATATAGATACTAAAAACATAAGAATTAGGACACATCACATTATTTATGATTAGTATAATAATAATACAATTATTATTTGTTTAAAGTAAGTACTATTTTCTAACATTGTAAAATATAATTTTACACTAATTATATGTGTGTATATTTCCTTTTAGTAATAGCTATATATATTATAAGATGTTATAACATTTATCATGCATTTCCTTCATTTCTCAATGCATTTAGTAACTAATATCTTATGCATTTCACAATGTTAACAAACAAACTATGAATGATTGTAACACAAGTAAATGAACGTAACAGAATAAGAACTCTTATAATTAACCTGAAATCCACAGCAGACTTATTGTGTGGATTATGATTTGCATATAGTTTAACAATTCACGTCTCTTAGTAAATTGAAGTGACGTTTTTTAAAATGTAGAAAAAAAAGACAAATATATATTATATTGAAGGTGACTCTACTAAGAATGTTCTTAAGTGACTCTACTAAGAATATTTTTTTTAATGAGAATAATTTGTAATAACGATTATAACAAATATAGGCCACAGAAATAAGAGTCAACTATGGAAGTTTTTGTGCATATTCTTTAACCAGTGTGTGAAAAAATTAAATGAAGATGGCTCTTCTCCAAAGCTGTTGCACTCACGCGCATTTTCTCACCTGTTGCCTTTGACTTAGTCAGCAAACTCTAATAATCTTTCTTGTTTACTTAACTTATATCATCGTAGTTTTGATACATTTTCCGTTTCTTTTTTATATGTCTAAGGTTATTTTTATAAATTAAGAAATATAATAATTTTTATTTTAATTAATGATCCAATTTCTTAATTTTCTCTTTATCTAATACAATAAATACATGTACAACATATTTTAAAATTATTATGAGAAAGAATGATATATTAGAATAATAATAATAAATATATCTATTTAAGGGTAACTTCAAGGAATATTTTTAGTAAATACATCACATTAATTTTATTGAATTATACTATTTCTTCTTAGAAAGAATATAGTCTTGCACACCAAACAATATATACACTTATCGAAATAAATTCAAAACATTCACCTCTCATTTTTCAATTTTTTTGACATAATTATCACATACTAGTTTTCATGTCACTTAACTCATCACCCATATTATACGATTACATTGTTTCTTGATCATAATTTATAACTAACCAATCATTTCATAATCAAATAATACCTAGCAATATCTACACATATCATCACTCATGAAATTAACCACAACTCGTCAACTCTGGAATAATACTAACTTATACAAGCATAAACTCTCAAACATCTTTCACCTAGATCCCTTAAAAATTTCTTAGAAAGTGAAAAAGGATCATAACACCTCAACAAATCACATATAAAATAAAACATTAAAAGCCATCGTTCAATGCTAGAGGTTACAACTAGCATTAGAGCGTTAGGGGCTCTCTAACTTAATCAAAGCTCAACAGTAGAAAACTGTCGCCCAACCTCAGTCTTCCAGGGGCTCCTTGATGAGGCCACACTCAGCGATGGGTGTTATCGCTCAACATCTTCAATGAAAGTGGCCTTTATTTAATGCCTTGTGCAGCTCGAGCTCAGTAGTAAAGGTTTGCAACTCAACGGTGAAATTTCAAGACTACAGAAAATTACCAAATAAAACCCCACATGTAGTCTCCCAAACTTGTTCATTTACAACCACACACCATAAACATATTGTGTAACCTCTAATCAAACAATTTCAAACCATGAATTTGTTGGATGAAAAACCAATGACAAGTGCACTAGTCACAACGTAGCAAGTGATAAATATCGTTCTCTCCCAAAGGACTTGTGCAACACTCGACAACTCTTGAACTCTAATTCAATTAGACCACAAAGTTTACAAAAACACAAAAAACTCTTTTTGATATTTTCATCGAAAAGTTGATATGCAAGAAAATGTAACAGATTATTTACAATTTGTTGAGACTAGAGTTCAACCACATCATTCTTATGCATTAATAATCATCTCAATTTAATATTCATATCAAAATCAACTCACAAAATACTCAAATCCTATCAATTTCTTAAACATAGTAAGTTAATATTTTATCTTTACTTTTATCTTTTAAGAAATCTATTACATGTGGGTGTTTTGGGCTTGTGAGTAGCGTTTAAAGACTTAAGATGCTTGGTCAAAACTGTTAGTGTTATAAAATCATTGATTTGATTTATCTACATGAAAATATTGTTTCCTATATGAATAAAGGACTCTAAAGGCAATGGGGTATTGTGTTGGTGGATCACAATATATGTAAATGAAGCTTATTATTTTTATTTTGTTCAATCTCAACTTGTTTTGTAATATATGAAAGTGGTTGGATTTAATTCTATTATGATTTGTTGATACAAATGGCTTGTTGTGCTTGTAACTAGTGTGTGTAATCATTGTATTCTTGGAATCTGGTCATGGAAATTAGTGATTTATGTTTGATTGAGCTTTTATAATTTAATTGGTTAGGATAGAATATAAACCTTAGCATGGGACATCAAATTAATCAATGGATACTATATGAAGAAGGTTTTCACTAAAATAGGTTCATTTTTATGCAAAAGAAAGGTAAAATAGGTTAGATAGACACAATTGATCAATCTAATATACATATCGGGTTTTGGTATTTTGCATTGACAATGGGTGGCCCCTCAGTGCCATTGGGTGCCAATAGAAAATAAATTTGAATGAGCTTCAAAGGTATAGGCGTTAGGCGACACCTACAAACCATCAGGCGCTACCTGAGGATTTAAATCCATGCAGCTCTAATGGCCTAGACGTTGAGTATGAGGTTGGAGTCACTAAGTGCTACTAGAAAATTAATTCCAAAAAGCTTTAGTGGCCTAGGTGTTGGGTATTATGCTTAAGCCACTAGGCATTGGTCAATATTGCTAGGTGTAAGAAATACTTGATTTTACTTTGAAATTGTGATTGGAAAATAAGACTAAATTGTGCATTACATGAATGTGATTAATAATAAGGACAATTGTCACATTGTTTAATGTTAGGGTATGTATTGAGTGAGAGTCTTGATTGTGTAGTTATCTTACTTCTACTAAACTCAGACACATAGATAATGAAATTTAGGTGGTGAGAGTTGAAGGATTTTATAGTAAGATTTGTGTGAAAGAGTACCATTTTGGGGATGATATAGTGTATTAACCATGTCATGTAGATGTGTGCCAAGTGGAGTCACAATAGTTATTTTGCTTGAATCAACAAATGTGTGTCAAGTGAAGTCAAAACAATTATTTTCACTTGAATCTACTGTAGAGAAATTACTTGACAGGTGCAAAACTTCACATGTTTGGCTCTGAAATTGAGCCTAGTTTTTTGTGTCAATATATTAATGAATGATTATTTCATATTGAATGATATTTAGTTGTATATTGGGTGGTTGATTTGTGCTTAATTTGAATAAATAAATCATGAATATCGATTGAAAAATGAAATTTTATTATATGAAATGTATATAAAATTTTATAAAAATAAATAAATTTACTTTTATATTTTGTGATTGTGCATCGAGTATGATCATATATTATATATGAGAAAAAGAATTATGAAATGCAAAAGATTGACCATACGAGACTATTTAAGAGATTTTTAAGTTGTAGTAGTTTCATATGTACAAGACTATTAAATTAAAAGTTTTTTAATTTAATAATATTTTTTATTTTAATATTGTAATAATATTTTTCATTTTTGTTATTATAAAAAAAATGGACAAACGCATGTACAGACAGGTGTTTCTACTAGTTTTAACAAAAACAATTAATTTATCGATAAGAAAGTATTATAACAATATAAAAAGGAGTAATTTATGAGTATAATTAATTATAAGACGTGAGAATGTGTCTTTTGACTTTATACCCAATCCTGTTTCTATCCCTAACTGCTCATCATTCTCAGTCCACATTCCATACCAACTACGCATAATTCCTTATTCTTCTAATCTACGTAGAAAAAAAATCATCTTACGTAACCACAATGAAACTTTTTAAAAGCAATCTTCCTATATTTTTCTTTTTCTTTTTGTCAAATATAATTTAAACTTATTTTTAATTTTTCACATGTCTATTTCAATTTTTAAAAATTTTCAAAAGCATAAAAGAATGTAATTTTTAATTAAAATCAAAATATATTTTCATAATTATTAAAAGTTACATAATATGATTATGGAGAAAGATAAATTAAATCATACTTTTTAAAAAAACTAAAATTAGTTATTTATTATTTTATCATTTTTTTTATTTTATACAAAATACCAAGTAGTCAATTTTTGTCCATTTTATTATGATTTTTAATTGTGAGAAATTCTTAGAAAAAAAAAATGTAAGCTAGTCATGCTTATTTGTCTTACGGCTATAAAATTTGATAATTTCCTTTAATTTGGTAATTTTTAATATTAACTTTTAATTAGACAATTTTATCTTTTACTAAATAAAAATGAATAAATTTGTTAATTTTTTTTAATATTATTTAAACAAAACTATATATTACATTTTTTTCAATGCAATAAAAATATGAATTCCTTACTGCCTTCTTTTAGTATATATAATTAAAATAAAAATGAGAAGAAAATACTTATACTGGTTCTAACCATGTTATCTTATAAACTTAGGATATAAACTTATTTTATAAGTTGTCATTGACGTGTGAATAATTTGTAACCAGTGATCAATTATTAAGAAGTTGTTAGAAGGTCAATTCATAGATCCTATGGTTCAACATTATTTCTAGTCGCATTAACTGCATCCATCCATAATTAGTTAATTGTAACTTGTTTCACACAATTCATGAAATATCTCTTAATTCATATTGTAGATCCTAATCTCATTCATATCTATTTAAAATGTAAATATGAAATTTTCATTTTTTAAATATTTTTTATTAAATATACTGATACTACAAAATTCATTTATTATTTCATTTTAATGAGAATTAACTAAATAAATATTGTCCATATCCTTATAGTAAATTACTATAAGAAAAACTCTCTAGTGTTCTTAATAACACAAATACTGAGCCGTGTCTGTACATGTAAGAAGCATAAGATATATTAATTATAATAATTAATTTATCGTTAAACTCGTATTTTATTAGAAAATTGTTTTACAAGACGTCCTTTGGTTTTTCATGTTGTCTTGTTTTAGTTTTTATTTAAAATAGTAAATTTATTTGCATGGGAGAATAAAAGACTCTATGATACACTTTAGCAATTAATTTTAAGATATACTATTTGTTATGATACATTCAACAATCTTATATTACTTATATAAGTTAAAGTTAAAAGTAATTTAAATATTTTTTTTCTTCCATTAACCTTTTTAATATACCTTTTAAAAACAAAATTAGGTTTAATCCTTTTCGACATCCCTATTTATGTACGAATGTCTCAGATGGGTCTTCGTTTTCTAAAGTGTATCAAAATGGTCCTTAATTTTGAAAATTGATATCAATTGAGTCCTTTCCGTTAAGTTGGCTGGACGGCGTTAAAAAAATTGATGAGTGGATGCTGAGATGACGAACGAACGCTCGTCCACCAGCGAACAAACGCTCGTCCATCAGCGAACGAACGCTCGTCGACCACCGAACGAACGGTCGTCCAGTGTGGAACGAACGGTCGTCCAGCAGTAAGAGGTCGACGAGCGTTCGTTCTCTGGTGGACGAGCGTTCGTTCGCTGGTGGACGAGCGTTCGTTCGCTGGTGGATGAGCGTTCGTTCGTCATCTCAGCATCCACTCATCAATTTTTTTAACGTCGTCCAGCCAACTTAACGGAAAGGACTCAATTGATATCAATTTTCAAAATTAAGGACCATTTTGATACACTTTAAAAAACGAGGACCCATCTGAGACATTCATACATAAATAGGGATGTCGAAAAGGATTAAACCACAAAATTACGATAAACTTTCGGATTTCAAAACATACAATACTTAAAAATGGAATAGGTGTCATAGGAATGAAAACAACTTGTTTAGTCCTTTATTGAATATTGTTTCCTCCTATCTCGTTAGACTTAGGAAAGGAACAAAATTAAATTTTGAAATAACTAAAAATTAAAATTATTCTATATAAATAGATTCGTTATTTCTTAATTGCAACTTTTTTTGATCTTTTATTTGTTTACAACAAAGATTTAACATATAGAGTTGTTTTAATTAGGGGAGCAAAACGAACTGCACTAAACTGTACTATATATTAAAAAATACATTTAACCAAAAATTAATTTGTTTGAAGTGAACTAAAATGAAAATTAGTTCAGATGAATTGAACTGAACTATTTTTCTTTCTATCAAATTGCATTACATTTAACTGTAATGTGAACTTAATAAGCTGCTACCTGTTTCGAACTACACTAGTTTAAATTAAACTACACTATTTTTTAACCAAACTACACTATTTTTGAATCAAACTACATTGATTTTGAACCGAACTGCAATATTTTTGAATTAAAAAACTAAAATAATGTTGCATTTACCTACTTCATTCATAATACAGGTTCTTCCATAAACAAAAAAATTAAAAATTTTAGATAAGTCAAGTCGAACAAAAGGTTGAAACAGGCCAAGTCACGCAAAATGTCAAAACATGTATGGTCCGAAATTTGATCGTATTTGACTAGGAGGAGCACAATCGAAACTCAGTTGAGTCAGTCTCAATCTAATATTGATCGAATTAGGTCAGGAAGGTCACAGACGAAACTCAATCAAGTCAGTATCAACCAAAATTCAAATGAGTCATCTCGAGTCAAAAATCGGACAAATTCAATTAGAACAGCCATAGTCGAACTCGATTGATTAAGTCTTGACCGAAAATCGGTCGAATTTGGCCGAGTTGTCCTTGGGAAGGTCATGAACGAAACTTAGTCGAGTTAGTCCTAATCAAAATTGGTCGAATTTGACTGAGTAGACATTGATTAAAAATTAACAAAATTTAGCTGGAACGACCATGAATGGTCGAGATAATCCCAATCGAAAATCGATCGAATTCGGCCAATTCAATCTCAACCAAAAATTGGTCAAATTCGATCAACTCAAGCATGGTTGAAATTCAATCGAGTCAATCCCAATCAAAATTCGACTAAATCGACCCTTACCAAAAATCGACCGAATTCGACAAGTCAACTCAATCCAAAAATCAATCGAATTGGCCAAGTTGGCCCCGACTAACGTTTGGTCTAATCGACAATAGTCAAATTAAATTACAACTTTAGAGACTTTCAAACAAGTAAGAAATATAAAATAAATTAGTTTTAACGAGTAGTTAACTGAAATATAACTTTAGAAGTTCAGTTTTGTACTATAAAAGTTTTTATTGTAAATAGTTTAGTTTTTTTTAACACAGTGCAATTGATTGATAGTTAAATGTACTTTAGTTAATTTTGTCCCACTCTAATTTTAACATATATAAACAATTTATGAGACTTTTGGATGAAAGTTCTCTTCTACTTTTTTTATATTGAAATTTGTAACCGTTGTGTAAAAGAAAAATGTGTACTTTACATTAAATTTTACAAAAATTACACTAAAATAAATGTATCCGTGTAAGTTAATTTGATCTACACATGTTAATTCACCATGAGTTAAGTTAAAAACAACTCAATGTACTCAATTTGTTATGTAAATCATAAATTTTATAACTTGAAGTAATCGGCCAACACAAGTTAACGAGTTAATAGGTTAAGTGAATAAACTTGTTTAAGCATGTTTTGTTTTACTAACTTATTTTATATATTTATTATAATGCAACTTCTAACTTATTTTATATATTTATTATAATACAAACATAAGAATTAATTTGATCTACCATCACAAAATTCATATATTTTACTAAACAGTAATCACAATTAGAAAATGATATTATAATTATAGTAAGTAAAAATAAAAGTTTTAACTTATATAATTGAACAAATAAATAAATTAAACAACATTCTAGTCTTAAAATGAATCAAAGTGTCAACTATATAATTATAAGTAGTTAATAATTATAGTGAAAAAATCAATAAACTATTATAGAGAATTACTATTGATAGACTATGTTCTCAATCCACTTTCAACCTAACTCATACTCGTTTAACTCTCAAATTAAATGAATTAAGTTCAATTTAACTCACATTTAAAACACTATTTTTTTTTCTAATTTAATTTGACTCAAACTCATAACAAGTTGAGTCCACCATAACATTGAATTCTTTTTGACATCCATATATTTTAATAAATGTGATTAACATAAAAAGCAACTCAAGTCAAGTATGAGTATTGCACACTACCAACATGAATCAGAGCGTTCAATTTTTAATTTACTTATAATAATTAAATTCAAACCCAATCTAACTATACCTTACATTGTACAAAATTTTTGACTTTATACGAAAATATATGATTGACATAAGTTAAATACAACAGTTCCAATATAAAAATCTAACAAATTGTGGTGATATTAAATAAGAAAAAAAAATATGTTTGAAGAATATCTCTTTGTCTACATGAGTCCCATGTAAGTCATGGTTGATAATATTATATTTTAATGATCATTATAATTGACAATGATAATATTCTACATGAATGAAACCTTAACAAAACAATTCATGCAAAAAATTGATAAAATAAATAATGCAAATGATTTAAATTTATTTTAATTTTCTACCTAAGACAATAAGGTGAAGTTATAAGAAGATCAATAGAAATTTAATTTGATTGGACTTTGAAGATATGTATAGGGTTAGAATGATTTTTATTCTTTTTTATTTGGATTGATTAATGAAACTATCAATAATTTTTTCTACCACTTTTAGTGGATTAAAATCTAGTTTTAATTTATTAAATTCACTTAAGTAAGAGATTTTTTTTTTACTGTCTTAATTTGTTTTTTTAGATTTTTAATCACTTAACCTACCTTTTCTTAATCTATTTTTAAAATGAAATCATTTTTTTTGTGTGTTTTATCAAATTAAAGAAACATCTCATTCAATTATTTTCTTTTTACAGAGCTTTTATCTTACTTTATATATTTTCTTATGCCACTTAACATTCTCAACTTGATCACCTTATCTATGTGTCTTTATTGTTTTATGTTTGAGTACAAGTAGTTTTAACATACAATTTCATTATTCTTCCATTTTATATTTTCACAGATTCAATAATGGCTTGATGAGTGGGCAAAAGGGAAGATCATTATATTGTTGATGCCTTCAACATATAATAGTTGCTTGACAAACAAAAGTTCAAGCGTAAAAGTCTTTATTATTTTGTGTTTGAACCTTATTTTAAATGTTAAGTTTTGTTTTAAAATGGATTAAAAGCTGTTTTAGTATGTTAAAAACTTGTTTTAAAAGTCTTATAGGATTAGTGTTATGTATATTATTCTTATTGTTTTCTTAAAGAGTTATAGTAAGAGTCAAAAACGTATTAGATTGATCATAATTAGACAATTGGATATAACTGTTATGATAGAGTAAACTAATATATCAATTGATATATATTGTTCTTTATATATTTGGTGAACCTGCAATATGATATTTCAAATATTTTATATTTTTGTCTAAAATATTCTATTTAAATTAATTAATATAATTTTTTTTCTCGTTTTTCCTTCGTCAGTTTGCCGGCAACATATCCTTAAACGAAAACAAGCAAGGTTTTGCAATCCATTTTTATATGTGTGGCTGAGGACTACTCATCCAAACAAGCTAAATTAATCCATTTGAAAATCATTAATAAGGTTCAAATGCTCAAAATAGAGTAAACAAATAGATTTAAATATAAATATACTTATAGTATCTGAATTACACCAATTGTCTTTATAACCCCATTTTGATTTGAAGTTAGAATATGCTTAAAAAGAAAAGTACATAAGCAAGGGTTTTGTAGAAAAGAAGGTGGCTACTAAAGTGTTGGATAAAATAATCAATAAACATGAAAAGGACAATCCATAGGTTTGATTTGATGTGATCCACAGAAACACAAGTAGATTAGATCAAATAATAAAATAAAAAGTTTTTAAAAGAAGTGAAGTTGGTAGGAAATGTTCTTTCTATATAAATTCCCAAGAGAAAGGAGATAAGAAAATGAAACTTCATTCATAGTATTTGATGATATGATAGCTCACTTCTTATTTTATTTAATTTACTATAACACCACAAAATTTATTACATGGGGTTTGGTCGGAACGTCCATCTTTTACTCAATCCATCTTATTTTAATTATTGTTAAAACAAAATACTATTAATTCATCATTTTCATCTATATTCTTATTGTTTTTAATGTCGCTTTTATTTTGAATAATATTTAAAACTGATTAAAGTTATTTTTAAAAAAAATTATATCTAAAATCTAAAATATTGGTCATATATATATATATATATAGAAAGAGGAATCAAAATTTATGTGTGATAAAATACATGGTGTTATAAAAAGAGATAGGAAGAAAAAAAATGAAATGCTTATTTATTTATTTTAAAAATCAGGAATCTCTTTCATTTATTTATCTATTACATGATTAGAACGATAGACTCGTTAAACTTAAGATTACTTTTTTTATCCAATAAACTGATTAATTGAAATTGAGGAAAAAATTATAATTTTATTTATATATCTTTTGAAAAGTATGTCGAACATTGATGATTATCTACAAATTGAATACAGTCCAGTAGCTAGACATTGAACCAAAAGAAACATCTTTTTCCATATAAAGAAAAAAGAAATGAAACATATTAAAGTTTAAACAGTATTTTCAATTTAAACGGTATAAAAGAATCTGTGGTGAGAATAGAAAATGGGGCGGTGCAGTGGTGGAAGTAGTGGGATTGTGGGCCCCACCTAAAGCTTCCAAAAGCTTTCATAAGCAAAACAATGGCCATAGAAAACCCTTCTTTTCTCTCTTCTCTCGACTTTCATCATTCATCAAATGAATCAATCTTCCAATGAGTGCATCTTCTTCACAGGTCAAATTTCAGAGTTTAAATTAAATACTTATTTTTAATATATAATAAACAATGCATTGCTAAAAATGAAAACGAAACTCACTAAATAGTATATATAAATGCTGCATTTTTTTTTTTAATTCTCTAATTGGTGTTAAGTTATTTACATAATACAATGACTTCAGCAATGCACAAGCTTGACGCAATAATGATACTGATTAAGTTGCTAATACCTTATTTTTTGTAACTAATCATATAACATTATGATAATGTGGTTTACACACAATATAAAGACATGTTCCGAAAGTGAGAGTGAGATATATTTAATAAAAGTGTTATTTTTTGAAATTTCACGTTTGAAAAAAAAGAAAGAATACATTAATGCAGTGAAGTGATTGTTTGGTCCACAAGGCTTGCCAAAAGTTGTAATAGTTTGCAGTTTGGATATGACTGCTTGCCAACGCAACACATACCAACAATTTAGATGGATCTAGTTTTCTTAAACCCACTCACTATAGAGAAATAAATAAACTAAAATAGAGAATTCTATCATTCTTTTTCAACACCAACCCTCCCAAATTATTGTATTTTTTTTTCTATGTTTATGATACATCCTAGCTATCTATACTTATTTATGTCTATAACTTTTTCTCATGTTTATGATAGTAATTCTAATGATGGGTATTCAAAAGTCTACTTCAATTTCTTTTAAGGATGTGCCACTTTTCTTTTCGTGAAAAAATTATTTTACACATGTAAAATTGTTTTTGTCAATGTGTTATTTTGGAGTAAGGTGAGCATTTGAGTTTTTTTTTATAAATTTATCAATCTTAATAATTTTATTTCAATATATTTAAGATCATAATGTTAGTATTATGTTTAGGAGTGAAAATTCTCTTAATTTTCGAACGAGATTTGTTTTGGTACATCTAATATTACTTAGTATATCATTATTTAAGAGTTGAGACTAAAAATAATTAACTATATTTTTCCCTTTTAATTTTTTAAAATAAATTTTAAGAATAAAATCGTGAAAAAAAATCAATTTTATAATAATTTTAAAAAAATCCAGAAAAATATTTGATGTGAAGCATTAATACTTGGCCGAACATTTCTATTTGGTTTTGCATTTTAGTCTTTGTATGATGAATTATACGTGCTGTTTAAGCTTTGCTTTTTGTAAATAATTTTTTTCATATATTCTAAATGAGTTGGCAGAAGCTGTGACTTTCCGACATTGGCTCAATGGGCTGTTTTCTTGTCAAATGGGTACCAAACTTTGGTTTAAAATATATATAAAAAATACAATATTTTAGTTGGTGTTATGTTCCAAATTAAATAAAATTGTGAAATAGTAATATTATAACACAATTTTATATTTATTTAACACACATAGGAATAAAATAATCATAAAATATAAATTTTTATATTTTTAAAAATAAATAAAAAATAAGAAAAGATAATGTTAAATAAATATAAAAGTAGTGAAAAGTGATGTTAGAATTACCAAACCCTAAACATTCTGAAATGTCATATGATGTAAGAAGTTGATGAAATGTGTCATGAATACGTCATCTAAGTTTATTTTTTAGGGTTATAGAATAGTGCATATTTTGTTATGGTAGTGGATTGCAAGAATTCAAAGTTAAATGGGAGAAACGTCCACGCTTTGATGTATTGGTATTCAACGAATTGACAAGTAATCATTGGTAGAAGGTTTCAAAATCATTATTAGTATGAAAATGAAAACAGATTTCACATAATATCAACATTAATACACATTAATAACGTCAAAATGAGTTTTTATAACGTCTTTATTACGTCCAATTAGGAATATTTTATGTACAATTAGAACAGCATTTTCAACAAATTAGAAGGAGATTTCACATTAGATAGTTAATCTGCAAGTATTATAATTTTTTTAGGTTTTTAAGCCACACCTAAAAAGACTATTAATTAACTATTTTAGAAAACGGGTTAGTAGCATTTCTTAGTATATCTTTACTATTAGTTAGAATTTATTTAAACTATAAAATTACGAGTAAAACTTATAAGTACCTGAAATTCATAAATTTGTGTGATTTCACCAAATTTAGTTAAATATAAAAAAAAAGTATTTAAAATGGTATGTTTCTAACCTTTTTTATACTGTAAACAATTAGGAAATTTTGATTGATAAGTAACTTTTATACTAATGTAATTTGTTAATAATGTCACTAAAATTTCGTCGTAGAATCAATTTTTTGTATCTCAATATGTCAATTTGTAAATTTGAATCAGTATAATTATGTAACTTTATTTGTTATATATTAATATTAATGTAACGTAATGTAATTTTTTACATGTTTTTAAAAATATACATTTAATTATCTTTTTTAATTATTATTATTATTCAATTTTAAAATTTGACACAAATGAACTAAGTCCCAATTCAATAATTGACTTGAAAAATCATATTTTATATAAAATTATGAATAACGTAACAATGGATTTAATTCCTATCTAGTATAAACTGATCCCTTTCCTTTAAATATTTAAAATATAAGGCAATCATTTTTTTTTTAATCTTTTTCGTTTTTTGTTACAAAGTTAAAAAAAAGGTAAAAAGAAATAGAATAAAATGGTTTTATATTTACAGCATAGTGATCAATAAAATAAAATACAATTTCTCTTCTTTTTTTTAAACAATTGCTATTTTAAAAGGTAGTGATTTTTTGTTCTCTTATGTCTATGTAAAGTTTTTCAGGAACCACGTTATAATCATCATTAGATATGATTATGCAAACTAAAAAGCATTATTATTAAAAAAAACTAAAAAGTGTTAAAATAATTTACTTATATTATAAAGAATAAAAATTGGCAAAAGGTCTAAAATTTAGGTAGATTTCCCTTTAAAATTATCGATATTTTCAATAGATTGGTAAAATGAAGCACTAAAAGTAAAGTGGACCCAATAATAATGATTAAAAAACTCTAATCAAAATAGTACAAACTTTACAGATTCTTTGTTCATTCTTGTTTCATCAGATGAAGTGGGACCTATGGCCAATTTGAAATGAAGAAAGAAAATTTTGAAATTTTATTAGAAGAAAAAGTTGAAGAATAAATCATTTATATTTTTTGTTCACTTTATTTGTAATCATAGAAAAGTAAAATACTTGTTTATTTTTGTTTTCTTTCCGCTCTTTTTTCTTTCCTCCATCCACATATAGAATACTAAAAATCCAAATGGAAAAAATATAATTTTAGTATATTTTAATGTAAAAAAATTTAAAATATTAACGAATTAAAAATTAAGTGTAAATTTTTAATAATTATTACAGAAATTAATAATCTGACCATATAGATGACATTTGTTATTAGATAAGGGTGTAAAAAAATATTATTAGTGTATTTTAATTAAACTTAGAACCAAACATCTTGTAACTCGGAAGAAGTTTTTTAATATTGGACTGTAAATTTATCTCCTGATAATTGACTGCAAACATATTATTTTTAAGAAAGTTAAATAATATGAATAATATTTTACATAAAATTTCTTTAAACTCTCATTTCTAAAGCTTTATTCGTAAAAGTAGTTTAGTTAAATAGTAACTTCTATACCAAACCCACCCTAGTTTAACATATATCATGACATCTTGTATTTATCTGATAACGTGTGAAATAATTAAAAAATTATAATTAAATTACACTTTTATTACAGAAAAGTACTAAAAGATATAAGTTACTTTAGATTATGTCATTAGAGGAAAGTAGTTGTTTTATTTTGGGGGTTATAAAATAGTAATTATGGGGGCTTTAGATAGTAAACTAACTTTGGGTTTGCTGGTGAAGAAGAAAAGAAACAAAGCTTGGGAGTGAGCTTTATTAGTCTTAATTTATATTGATTACTTGTTGGAATTAAAATTATTAGACAATTTAAAAGTTAAATATATCTTGAATAATACATTATATATTATTCTCATATATAAATATTAAAAATAGTATTATTCTCACATATATCTTAAATAGTCTTGTCTTTTTTCATCAATCTCACAATCTTCATTGTTACCTTAATCTTGAATTTTTTGTCTTGTGCAACCAACACCACAAAGGTCAGTTTCTCAGAATCCTTCTCTACTGTATAATATTTGTTTAATCTTAGCGATTTAATCAGATGACTTAAAATTAGTTTCAATTGGAGAAGCCTGTAAGGTGTACAGAGGAAATTTGTTTTCTTTGATTCCATTTTTTTATTTTAATCTTAAACTTTAGTTTACATTAATTTATTTATAAATTAGTAGTTATATTTTCACGGTTACATGAATCTTTTTATATGTAATGTTTCTTTAATATATATAATTGAATAGTTTTTGTTAGAACTATCTGGTTCCCGATTTTTCAGTAACAAAGCTAATATTTGCCGGGTCCAAAAATTGAATAAAATAATATTGTTTCTTCTGGAGAGTATTTTATTCTTAATTTTGGGAGAAACTATTTTTAATGTAAGAGGAGTTTATTTATTTTTATAAGTTTTAAATATTTTTTTTACAAATCTATAAATTGGTATAATTAATTAGCTAATTTGAAATAACATGACGATTTTGTGAATTAACTTTTAAGATTATTGTGATAATAATAGTAGTAATGGAAACTTATAATTTTTTTTTTAAGTTCTGCATTATTAAATTATTAATTCTAAATTATTAGCTTATTAATATTTATAAGTTCCAAATTATTAGATCAGAAATTCTAAATTGCTTATTAATTTTTATAAGTTCTAAATTATTATATTTTTCATAGATTAAGATATTATATATGTTATTTTAGAAATCTTCTTAGTAATGTAATATTTATGTTTCTTTTTAAAAAAATTATAGTATGAAATCTAGTATATTTGGGATTTTACAGATTAATGAAATATGAGAGATAAATAAAACTGATACATTAAAAACAGATTTCCAATGTCCAAAGCACCTGGTATTCAGTGCAGACATTACAATAAAATAAAATTAAACAAAAAAAAAGAGCATACTTATGTAAATGATATAATGTGGATTTTAACAAATGTTGAACTATTCTACAATAGCTGTCTGTAAGACGGTTATCAATAAATACTATACAAGGTACATGGAAAAGACTTTCCAGCACAAACTAACCTCTAATCAGACATGGGCCTGCTGCAGCTTGAGTCAATGACAGGGCTTTGAGAATCTTTTATCGGAACATTAGGCTTCACTTTGGTTCCACCTTTATAACCATCCACCAGTAACTTCCCTATTTTAGATCGCCATTCTGAAGAAAATTCCTCATTTTTCCTGTCATGCACAACTCTGTCACAGTAGTTAAGCATAGTTCCCAGGCCAGTACTGGGCGTCCAACCAAATTCCATTAGCACCTTGGCCTCACCTTCACTCAAATCTTCTCCAACCTATGCAAAGACAATTTTGAGCATAGCAAATTTCAGCTTGGTGTGGGGCAGATAGCAGCAGTAAGAGTAACTTATTGCCTCGATTCAAAGACTTCACATAAAAGGGAAGAACTAAAAATTGGACAGAAATATATAATACACAAGAAAGACTGATGAATTAAAAACAACAAATAAATAAAAGGACAGACTGCAAGTAGTAACTAAACCGGCTTTGGATATTAATTTAGACTCACTCACTAACTGAACATTTAATCTAAAAATTTGGACAATCAAATAACAGGGTAGTTATTAATCATACATGCTTTGCTTTAAGAACATCTTATGGAATGATAGGTTGGCTGACAATTCTTTCATGATACGGGTGTTATACAAAAACAAAATAGTTATAATCGCTTCTCTTTCACAATCAACTCTATATTTTCTATCACTTTGATCCATATCAACTTAAAAGCCAAACTCCATCAAATATTACGAAAAACAAAATCAAAGCATGCTTCCAGCTAACGAAGAGATGCAAAAAGATTATCGTAATTTGGGATTACTGATAGATCTTTTGAGTACAAGCTTAACAGGGAACTTTTATATATAGGTAGCAAAACACAGGTTTGTTTAGATAAGATTCTCCATAAGCTTATTCTAAGAAAAAAAAATTTGAAATTATAGCTTTGCTTAACTTCCGCTAAGCTAATTTGTAAAACTTTTCTCATGATTTTTCTAAATTTATTTTTATCTGTCCACATAAACTTAGTTATCAAGAAGTTCATTTCATTTTTTTCCCTCCTTTGATAGCTTACGAAAAAACTCACGCTAAGAGATTCTAAAGCCATCAAGTAATAATTCATCCAACAGTGTTTAAAATATGCATGAAGTCACTACCACCAATTCTTTATTCTCAATAATGGAAATTCTGCTACATGTAGTCAATTTCATAGCAATCACCAACCGCTTGACCTGCCATTGGACAGGTAAGGATTCTACCAGCTCAAAAAAGTATGTTGCATAACCATATTCAGGACGCTCCAGTACTATCCTGCATTAAAATCCAACTCAAACATCGTGGAATGTAATGACAAGAAAAGAAAAGAGCAAAAGGATGAACTTTTATGCAAATCAAGCACCTGTTATGTCTCTCAAAAACAAAAATAAACGATTGCAAATCTCGGCACCAACCCCACTCAACTGGCCACTTTCGAAATTTTAAATATCGTGTCTGTAGCAGAAAAGATGAACATTACATACATAAACTAAGAATTGATAAGCATAAAAAAAATATTCTACACTGTAAGTTTGTAAGAAACTAATTACCTGCTCCACAAGTGAGAATAGACAAGCAAAGCAATAACTTGCTCTTGAAGTCTTTGAGCCGCTTGTTAAAGGGAATTTTAAAAAAGTGTGTCGTTGAGAAGAAATCTGTCTCCCATTGAAGGGAAAAAATAAATAAATCTAAAGCAATTCATTAAATCCATCAAATAACTCATTAGAAAAATACTTCGACAATTCCATGTAATAATAATAATAATATAAATACTGAGGATTCAGATTTAACCCTTTTTATCAGCAGTAGTTTTTGGAGTTAGTATTATCTGGTCCCATTTAATTATATATCATTATAAATGTTGTGATTGAATTTGGATTATCTAAAATACTAACGTCTTTTCATTCTTTTTCTTCCTAAGAGCACAACAAAGCTAATGATAAACAGTTTCCCCCATTTTAGCTAATAAATAAATTAGTGGAAAATAATGTTCATTTTCTTTTAGTTTATTCCTTTTCTGCCAAACAAACCTGGATTTTTCAAATCAAACTTGCAAACATAATAAAAAAGTTTAAACATGGTATGTTCAACCAGGAGCAGCATGGATGTGAGAAAAATGAAAGAGTGAATCTTGAGCACCCAATCATTCATATATAACTAAACAATAAAGGTTCACTTTCATTTCTCTTATAAAACTAGCTTTTTCTCCCGAGGTTCCATCATAATAACCGATTATTGAAAAGTAATCTGTGTATTTCCTGCTGATTGAAGCAGCAATGAGTGTGGGAGAAAAATCTTGAGAAACACAATGACTCCTTTTCTTCAAAAGGAGATACATTTAATACACCCAAAAAACAGTACCAAAATGTCCCATTTTTATTTAGGAGAATGCTTTATCTGAGAATATCTATCGCAATCATAATTTTCTCAGAAGAGAATAATAGTCAATTATTGTCTACCTATGACATCTTAGTCACAAACTACACGCTAACAAAACCAACAAAGTCATGCCTAACATGTACCCCATGCACAAGATTGTCCAACTTGAGAATTTACCTCAACTCATATAGGCTCTTTACTTAATTTAAAAATATTAAAATAACAATAAATAATGTAGTAACTCAACATATCAAGTTCATAATAAAACAATACAGCAAACCAAAATAATAAAGTAACCAAGTTTGTCAATACAATACTACTAAGTTCAAACTACCTCAAATCATTAACAAATAAAATGCTAACATTGATACCTGTTAATAAAATAACAAATAAAATATTATATTATCTATTATGCTTTAAATAGTTCTTTTTATATAATTTTAATACTACTATACTTTTTATTATTTTAGTTTATTGATTATATTATATGTTATGTTTTACCTAACAAAAAAACACTGTTTGACTCGAACTAAAACATTGACTCTCTCTTTTGATTTAAGATCTGTTGTCTCAACATTAGATCTTTCCCTAATTTAATAAATTTTATTATATACATGCCATCCATGTCCATGTATGACAAAATCTATTTATCAGTAATTATGAAATGAAATGAAAAGGAAAACAATTAAACATTATAACTTACTGATATCTTGAGTTAGTTTGGCCCTGAAATGAAATAAAAGGCAAAACCATTAAGACAATACAATTATAGTATGTTCTTCACCTTGGCCATCACAGCCTCAAGTTCTGAAAAGCTATCTTCACCAAATGATTCATCCAACGTTTCATCATTTTCTTCCTCTCCATAAAGCTTAATTTCATCAACTAACACACCTTTGTCAAGCAATACCTGCCAAATGACATTTGCAAGAACATTAATATAAATTCCAATTTCAGTGACTGTACACAAACTAAAATATTGCACCTGCAGGAGCCCGGGAGCATCCTCCTCAAGTGCTTCCTGAACTGAATCACTGCAAAAAGAATTTAACAGTTGGAGGATCTATTATAATATATGATATGGTTATGGAAGTAAAGTCAGCATAATTTTTAAAGAGGGCAACTTAATACGAGAATTAGATAGTACGTGGCTGTTTTTTTTCTTTTGCGCCTACAGTTGATGCTTGAAGGTTTAGTGGATTTTGAAAAAATAGGGCTCGATAAAGAGGAAAAAGGCTGAATTTTCTTCAAAGATGAGTAGCCTGTAGAAATATGTAAACTAGAATCTGTTCCAGACTTGAGAAAATTTAGTCGATCAATTAACTTCATATGGTCCACTTGATCATCGTGATATTCATTATGGACTTCCCTTTCATGTTTTAAATTTGGGAGTACGATAGAAATCCTACCCAAATAATCCTTGTTAACATTGAGGTTTTCACAGTAATCCCAAGGTTCATCCTTAACTTTGACAAAGGTTGGAGAGGTTGAACTAAATGGGCCATCATTGTTTATGATATTATGTTCCACATGTGAATCAATTTGCATGACTATTCCTCTGGATTTTAATATAGGCCCATCTTCTATAAGGCCAGCTGAAATTACCGATCCTTTTGATTCAGATGAGGCATTATCAGTTAAGAAGGATGATACACATGTGGCTCCAAGTGGTGGCGAAATATTAATTTCTTCTAGGAAGTCATTATTACACTGGTCTCTAACCACTGCTGTTTTCCCATTGGCAGAATTAATCTGGTCATCTCCGTTTTTAAGAGTCTCTTCCATGATGGTTTCCAACAAGCCTCCATTACTACTCTGTTACACAAATAAGTTAAAATTTTAAGAAAGAGATCCAAGCATGATAAAACTGATTGACTTCTGAAAAATCAACATGAGACTATTCTAAGAGAGTATTTGAACAAAGTATTTAAACAACATCCTATTGGTGGTAACATGGCAAAGAAAGTATAGGCATGCCAATTTAAATTAGAAAAGAAAATGACTACATGATATGAACGCAAAACAAAATACTATTTCATATCTCCAGTGTTTGTAAGTCACAGACTAGCAAGAAACTAATACAAAACAAAGGAAAAAGTCATCATTGCAATGCTATTTGCCTCAAAATTCTGTGATTTGAACCATTTGATCGTAAGATTCCAGGCATACTCCCCAAACTAATTCTAATTTTAACAAATACAAATGTGGAATTTCTTCAATATCCACCCTAATGGTCTGTATCAAGGACTAGCAGTTCATTTTTCCTGACATACAATTGAATTGAGCCATGCCCATAAAAAAAAATACAACAAAAGTTATAGGAAATGAGGTGCCGGTTAGTGAGTGATAATAAATTGTGTAGATGCAAAAAAAGTGACTACTCATTAACCAGCAGAAACCATTCTTCAAACATTGTTAATGTTGATGATCGTTCCTGAAATGAAAATATTATTTTACTTTTGAAAAATACAAAAGAATATATAATGAATTTGAGAGAGCATCTACCTCTCGTGGGGTCTCATTTATAGTAACATTGGAGATTTCAGATACAATGTATGAAAGGAAAGAGAAGAGAATAAAAGAAAGGACATATCTAAAAACTAGGTACTGCACAAAGCACACTGCAACTTTTCAATAAATTCCATTCAAAATAACTTATTCTAACAATTTTTATATCAAGAATTCCTTTTTCAGAACCAAAGGGAAGAAAGAAAAGATATGCATTTTGAAAAATCAAGGAAAGAAAGGAAACATCCAAAAAATTTATTTCTCGAAGGTCACAGGCATTGTAATCCTTATTAGCATCTAAGCAATAGATGTATACGCTACGATATAATAATTTACTTATAGTTATCAAGAATTAACGCTAAATCACCAGAAAAGAGTGACAAGCTAGCTATTTTTCAATAAATATAACCAGAAGTGAGTTATGATTAACTCTCAGTCTTTCAACTAAATATGTGATTGAAGTAAATAAAAATAATATTAAATTACCTCTAAAACTGTATTTGACAATCCTGGAAGCTTCCTGCAATAAAAATATATATTATTTGAACCATGTTTAAAGAAACAAACTCTATCTAACTTCCTTCAAACAAAAGGTTCTCACTTTGGTTCTTCACAATGGCAAAAATATGACATTTCATACTTTCGTTGCAATAAGCTTGGTTCTTTAGTCATAAAATGCTTGGACCAAACCGAACAAATTATTTGTTAAAAGAAACTGAAATCAAAAAAGAAAAAACTGAAAGGAGACAAGTGGTTGTGGTATTAAACTTTTAGAATATACATGCCATTCAAAGTTGTTACATCCACAAAGACAAGAACTAAAAGAACATACCATGTAAAAAGAGCAAAGCTAATTTGCATAAATACGTTCTAAATCCCTTTTTTCATTTATTATTTTCTGAAGAGACAATAGGTGTCATCTGGTTAAAAGCAATTCAAGTCCTTTCCAGCAAGCTTATTATTACAAGTCTCTTCCACCCATTGTGAATGATATGCTTTTGGGATTGCCACACAACAAAAAAGCTTGAAACAGCACTCAGCTCAGACTTCTAATAGAATGAGTTCTTAGGGAGAGTTTGGCTTTATAAGGTGGGTTAGTGTCTTGGGACAGACATGTTGGATTGTATATTTGTTGTTGACAGGATTTGTTACATCATGGAAGAAAGGGGATGTTGTTCCCTTGGACGTTTCCAAACACTTTCTTTGTTTCCAGTTTAATAATACAGAGTTTCAATCGTGAGTGTGTGTGTGTTGTGTGTTCGGTATCCTTATTAGAAAGAGTTATGTGTTTCTTGTACCCAAGAAACCTAACATACTTCCAGGAAGAGTAGTTTGATGAGACCATTTGTTGATGGGCCTATTCTTGAATTATTTATTGACAAAGGATTTCTATGATTTTGTTGGATCAAAGAGCACAAACCTGATAATAGGTTTTTTAGACCTATAATGAGATGTTTTAGAAACTGCAGATCTTTATTCCAACAACATACCAAGTTTCCTCCAATGTGGAGAAACCCAACACATACAATTTCTGGTTATTCGAGAGAACCAGACTCTCCACTCTTCCTATTCTTTTCAGAATGTACAAAAACAATGAAAAACTGCCCAAAACAACTGCCTACACATACTTTATAAAATTCTGAGACAATAAAACCTACCCACAGACAGTTATAATTGTTTGTCCCTTTTATTTCTCCTAATATAAATATTTCCCTTGAACCTATCAATACCCCTCCATGAAGTTTCACCTTGTCCTCAAGGTGAAAAGGAGAAAACTCCTTATTGATGGTAGTAGCAACTTCCTAGCTGTTTTCAATGGGTGAGAGGTGTTTTCAACTGGACAAACTACCTTCTTTTTTCCTTATTTTGTAAACTGTATCAAACCTATCAACACTTCCTCCATGAAGGTGCAACTTATCCTCAAGGTGAAATTCTGGAAATTCTTTATGAATGCAGGCAGCAAATTCCCCTAATTCCTGCATTCCCTCCTCCAAAATAAGCAGCACATGGAGCTGTTTATTTTTGCAAGTATGATTAGGCCTAAACTTTTCATCACACCTGAAGCATAAGCCCTTTTTAATCTTATCTTGCAATTCTTCTTGGGAAAATTTTCTAAATGGTGTCCCTCCTTGTTGAGTCCTAGTAGGATAACTATTGATGGTGCTCACACAGCCACTGCTCTCTCCACTTCCTTTGTTGGAGTTGGTAAAACCCACTAGATTTCTCCCTTCCTGTGACTCTAACCTTTTCCTCCACCATTTGAGCCTTAATATTAACTCAACAAGATTATGGGGTTCATAAAGTTTAACCTCCACCTTTATGTCTTCCTTCAGCCCATTCAAGAATATGCCCACCAAGTAATCTTGTTGCATTCCTTTCATGAACGCTGCATATTGTTCAAACTGCTCAATATATTCCCCTATAGGTCCAGTTTGACGCAAGCCAAGCAAAACTTCAAATGGGTTCTACAACATTGTTGGCTGAAATCTTCTAACCACCACATCTTTGAAGGTTTCCCATGTTGGATGCGGATGGCAGGTTTCCCACCATTGAAACCAGTTCAAAGCTTTCCCCTCCAATGCCACCATAACAGCCTTCATTTGCTCCTCCTCACTAATCTTTTCTAACCGCTGGAAGCGTCGGTTATTCTCGTTTGCTTGTTCGTGGACGATCTTCGCCAACCCATCCCATCTTGCCTCCATTCTTGTGTTGACCATAACCTGCAATATGCCCCCACTTCACCAGGAATGAGGCTCTGAATACCAATGATAGGTTTTTTTAGACCTATAATGAGATATTTTAGAAACTGCAGATCTTTATTCCAACAACATACCAAGTTTCCTCCAATGTGGAGAAACCCAACACATACCATTTCTGGTTATTCGAGAGAACCAGACTCTCCACTCTTCCTATTCTTTTCAGAATGTACAAAAACAATGAAAAACTGCCAAAAACAATACTTTATAAAATTCTGAGACAATAAAACCTGTTATAACTGTCTTTCCCTTTTATTTCTCCTAATATAAATATTTCTCTCTAACCTATCGAAACCTATAGACTCAATAAGTAAAATCACTTTGATAACAACTTGAAGAGATTGAAAGGGGACTTTGAGAATTATTATGCATTTGCTTGAGTGAACTATAGTCAGCATATTTAGGACCATATACACAAAATATTAAGTACAATTTGTTCTGAGCAAAAAATAAAACCTAGAAGATCTCCTAGATTATGAAGACTTCAACACTCTTACAAACTACTTAATTAATTAATAATACTATGAAAGTTCCAACAGATATCAAAGGGTCCATTTGCTGCGTTATTTTCATTCATTATCCAATAGTTTTCGTTGTTGTTTTAGTAGGTTCAAAACAAAGTTAAAGGCAATGAGATAAAGTGTATATTTAATAGCCCAACCAAAGAAAAAATACTAAAAAATAACATAAAGTACCCAGTTAGTAGCATCCTTAGCCGTTCTTTCAATACAATATGATCTAGATCATCAACTTCGTGAATCTCCTTTTTCACCTTTGGAGTAGGAGAATCTAACTGAATAGATGCTTCTCGATCCTTGTCAACAGAACTCGAAGGAGTCTGATAGTCTTCAACCTTTATAGTGGCACAACCAGCAAAGGCAGAAAGTGTCGGACATTCAGCTAAAACGGTAACATTAGCACTGGTTTTCTCTACTCTGCTGTCATCAATTCCAAACATCGGACACGTTTCCTGTTGCAAATCAGGGCATAATCACAGTTGAGTCTCCTACAAGTTGCAACCAATGCAAATAACGTAAAACTGCCACTTCTAAACAGCTGTCACAATCCCGGAACTTTTTATAGAAAATAATTTTGATTGAACCCACCAATTATTAGAAAACTATTCTCTACTATACTTTTACAGCATTTTATCTGACTTCAAAATGACGCTGAACATATATAAAATTCCATGACATGACACCAGTGGTGGTAGTACCCTCCTATATTTATCGTCAAATATCATAAACAAATGCATATAAAAAGAAAATTCATCTATAAAAATTAAAACATGATTCAGAAGTTTTATTAAAAAGAACCGTGTCATAAAACAATAACTAATCATAGAGAAACCAAAAATAATCCACTAGGATATATTGTCATTAAGTGGCAGCTCCATGACCACCATGGCAGAATGGCACAGCAGATTTTTGACAAGTGCCAGAGGCAATTTATGATGGAGGCCCACTGTGGCAGCCAGGATATCCTTCTGTTGTTTAAAAGTATAAAACTGTTATAGAGAAAGAGAGAGAGAAAGAGAGTCATCCTCCATATTTTCTCCGTAACAGGCTAGTGAGACACATGAGAAACAACAAACTACTTCAATGCAATATGTCTAATCTCTCAAAATGTTTGACAATATTATAAGGTATCCAAGTCCCAAATCGAATAGTATGCATGTTCCGTGACGTATTTAAGTGTTTGGCGTTTACCCTTAGGTAGCATTTAAGGGAGGGTTCCTTAAGTGTTTGGGCGTTTGTCAGTTGATATCAAAGCAGGTTGTTAGTGTCTTGGAGAGGTCTATCCATGGGAGTTCTAAAAAGCAAGAAAGTTGAATGAAGTGTCATAGTGTATGAGTTGCTAAGATGTCAACTCTCGAGGGCAGTCCTATGATACAGACTTGGGTATTCAGGACTGTATAAATCCTACATTGAATAGTATAGATTGCTTGGGGGAGTATTATGTGTTTGGTTCTCTCCCCTTAAAAACTAACTACGGAGGGTTTCCAAGTGTTTAGCAGCAAGGGTTGTTCAACAGTCCAGTGTGCAACATTTTATTTTTGAAAAATTAAATGAATGGGCGGTGCTATAAAATGAAACCCATTAATATTGTGTGTAAAATGCTTTGGTAATAAAACATGAAATCAATTTAAACATCACCAACAGAATAGGTGGCATAGGGTTTACACTTATACAACCTGTGAGCTCTACAGTTGAGATTGACGGCCAGAGACGATGACAGCGAGATCGACTGCGACAGCAAGATCGACGGCAACGGCGAGATCGACGACGACGACACGAACGGTGCGAACGAAGGCAAGATCGAACGACGACAAGGAAAGCGTGACGGAGGGCGAGATCGACGACAGGATAGAGGGCGAACCTGATGAACGACGACGCGACAGAGGCGAGATCGAACGATGAGATTGACGGCGAGAGCACGAGAAAAGAGATGAACAGTGAAAACGAAAGCAGTGAATGAATCGGTTCAACGAAAGCTCAAAAAAACCTAATCTGGTGAGTCCTAAAAAAGTTTCTTTTCAAACTCGCAAAATCAGAACCCAACTCGCGATTTCAGGCGAGTTTAACGAGCGCCGATTCTATCGATCCCACACCAAAAACGACGCGAGTTCGATAACCATAATGGCAGGTGAAAAAAACTATGAGCCACTTAGCAACAAACGCTCATATATGTACATGAATTCGCAAACATTAACTATCCTCAAAAAGCACAAAAAGCAAAAATTAAAAGTCCAAAGCATTGTGCAAACTAACCAAATTGTTGGCTCGGGAGATACAAAAGTGCCTTGATACTGAAATACCTAAAAGACTACATTGGATGAGCTTAGAAATATTAAGGAATTGTTTTTCTTATCTCTTGTGTCAGTGTTACGATACTATCCAAGAAAGAGAATGTAAAATTAGGCAGGAACGAAAATACATGAGAATATAATAGATTGATAAGTCGAAGAATCGTCACAAAAACGTTAAGATGTTAACCTTTGATAAGAACTGATGTTCTAAAACAAAAACCAAAAGAATCTTTTTTTTATAAAAATCAAATTCAATATATAATTAAAGTTTCTACATAGGTTTTGGTCTCCAGATTATATAAACCATAAATGTTTAAAAAACCTTAAAAGAATGCCCAAAAGTCAAATATAAAATAGAAAATGAAAACATAATTTTCAGATGCAAAAGAAAGTCCAAAAACCAAACATAATATAAAATTGAAAACATAATTCAAAGAAATTTACAAATACTTTTATTTACATAAAACTATTCTATAACTATGCTCTATCAGTTATTATGTTATTTTGCGTAAGCTAGGATGATGATGCGGGTAGGGTCGTCAGCAGCAGTAATTGGATTATATAATTATGTTCCTCATAGGTTATCTTTGTCAATTTAAAATATGAATCTTTATTTTGTATTCTTCTTAGCTTTATGATGGTTGTAGAGGTTATTTACAGTATACATTAATTAACTCTACCAATCAGCGCTTTCATTCCACTCAATTCACTTCCCTCCCATAGAAAACCACCACCACCACCCTCTATGCCATCACTGAAATTTTCCATCCTCCTCAAGTTCATCAACTCCCACCATGTTTTTGTTTCTGCAATTAGTGGGCTCTTAGAATGACTTCCCACTTTTCATTTTCCTCCACCACTTCTTTGTTCTCTATATATGTCCCTGAACCCCTCACTCAATATTATTTCCTTTCAGCTTATCTCTATATCACATTTCCAAGGTACACACCCCAGCAATAATTTTTCAATCTTCCTTCTCCGTCATTGAATAACTTGACTATCCACAGCTGTCATTACATCTTGCCACTAGTCCAACCACTTATGTATGTCAATGCTTGCCTACACATGGCATCATTTCTCTATCCAAGGCCTCCTTTCCAACAAGGCCAACAGCCATCAGATCCTACTCAAAACCCCGTAGTCCAATCCCACCAAAATACAGGCAACACAAACCATATGTCTTCCCATTTTTCACTTGTGATGAAACCTGTTACCATTTCAGCTACCCTCAAATTCACATGCACCCCTGTAGCTTCAACCATTGGATGATTTGCCTAATGTCACCAAATCAAATTTGTTTGCTTCCCACATTTGCATGAACCTGATGCCACGCCTGAATCCCCAACAACCACTATTTCCATTTTGCAGAAGCTTCGACAACCATTAGATTATTGTCATTCATTGATGATGGAAGTTCCACATCCACTAGAGATAAGGTCAATTTAAAGTATATAAGTGGATGCAAACCTCACCTTACAAACCGGTTTTGTGGGGTTGAGTTAGGCTCAAAGTCAACTTCTTAACATGGTATCAGAGTCAGGTTAGAGTTTATCCTATCAATATTTGTTGTTTGTTGGGCATATTGTTTCACCTGCTATCGGACCACTCATTAGTGTCTAGTCTCACGCTCGAGATGTATATACCTCGACGTGAAGAATGTGTTGGAAGTCCCACATCGACTAGAGATAAGACCAATTTAGAGTATATAAGTAGGTCCAAATCTCACCTTACAAGTTGGTTTTATAGGATTGAATTAGGCTTAAAGTCCACTTCTTAACAATTGATCATGTGCTCCCATGTCCATCTCCTTTCGTGGTTCGGTTTTGCCTCAGAACCTTGAGGACACGCAGTAGCAAAAACCCCTAAACCTAAATGGTTAGAAGACTATATTGGACGGGCTTAGAAACTTAGGGTATTCTTATATAAGAATGCTTACACTTGTCGAGCCATAATTACCAGCAGTTAGATTATACAATTCTACTTCTTATAGGCTAGTCAATGAAAAACATGAATGTTTATTTTCATTCTTCTTAGTTCTCAAATGGCAGCATATAACTCAGTGCACCGAGTCATTCGACACGGGAAGAAAACATAAAAGCCCAATACAATTGAAAATTTTTAAGACTGAATAACCAGAACAACTAAAAACTCGGTCAGCAAACCTAACTTCACCATATATATATACCAAAGTAGGTCATTCAATAGACCTTCCTATATAATCAATTGCTCACACTCACATCAACGAAACTATATAAGAGTAAAAGTAACACTACCAGCTTATAAAATAATAATAGTAATTTATCAGAGAATGGAAATTATCGGCCTCCTTTTCACAACAACACCAAACTATAGAGAGGGCTCGCAAGCGAGCGACATTCGAGTGTCGTTTTGGAGCATTGGGGAATGCATCAATTTTCGAAGCTGTGACAAGGGAAGGTGCTCGAGGGAGTGGAGAGCACATTGTATTGAATTTGCGTCCGTAAAGCAATCAGAAATCATGGTGTTAACGTTCCAATTCAGGTGAAAATTGGAGGGAGGGTTTCACTATTAGATTGGGGTTTGAAGTTTCATTTACATTTGCTACAAAAGGAAAAGTTCACACAACACCGAACTGCAAAGAGGGCTCGCAAGCAAGCGATGTTCGAGTGCTGTTTGGAGCGTTGAGGAACGCATCAATTTTCGGCGTTGTGACAAGGGAAGGTGCTCGAGGGAGTGGAGAGCACATTGTATTGAATTTGCGTCCGAAAAGCAATCAGAAATCATGATGTTAACGTTCCATATCAGGTGAGAATTAGAGGGAGGGTTTCATTATTAGATTGGGGTTTGAAGTTTCGTTTGCATTTGCTACAAAAGGAAAAGAACACACACACCCCACACCCCACACCACACACCACACAACACACATCACACAACACACAAGCATTAAATAACTTGACTATTCATAGTTGTCATTACATCTTGCCACTAGTCCAACCACTTATGTATGTCAATGCTTGCCTGCACCTGGCACCATTTCTCTATCCAAGGACCCACCTTTCCAACAAGGCCAGCAGCCGTCAGATCCTACTCAAAACCCTGCAGTCCAATCCCACCAAAACACAGGCAACACAAACCATATGCCTTCCCATTTTTCACTTGTGATGAAACCTGTTACCATTTCAGCTACCCTCAAATTCACATGCACCCCTGCAGCTTCAACCATTGGATGATTTGCCTAATGTCACCAAATCAAATTTGTTTGCTTCCCACATTTGCATGAACTTGATGCCACGCCTGAATCCCCAACAACCACCATTTCCATTTTTCAGAAGCTTCGACAACCATTAGATTATTGTCATTCATTGATGATGGAAGTTTCACATCGACTAGAGGTAAGGTCAATTTGAAGTATATAAGTGGATGCAAACCTCACCTTACAAACCGATTTTGTGGGGTTGAGTTAGGTTTAAAGTCAACTTCTTAACATGGTATCAGAGTCAGGTTAGAGTCTATCCTAGCGATATTTTTTGTTTGTTGGGCATATTATATAAGAATGATTACACTTGTAGAGTCATAATTACTAGCTGTTAGATTATAGAATTCTACTTCTTATAGGCTATATTCGTCAATGAAAAACATGAATGTTTATTTTCATTCTTCTTAGTTCTCAAATGGCAGCATAGGTTATTTACACTAAATGGCTATTAATTCGTTTACATAATCCAAGTCTCCATGTCAACTTGTGATCTTAAACCATAGGTTTACCTGCAATTTCAATGCACCATCAGTAAAGCATATAAACAGGGCATCTGCCCTTGTTTATCTCCATGACTCAAAGATAATTAAAAGACACCAATCCAAATCATAACGAACTCAATGCACCGAATCATTTGACACGGGTAGAAAACATAAAAGCCCAAGACAATTCAAAATTTTTGAGACTGAATAACCAAAACAACTAAAAACTCGGCAGTAAACCTAACTTCACCATATATCTGCCAAAGTAGGTCATTCAATAGACCTTCCTAGATATTGAATTACTCACACTCACATAAACGAAACTATATTAAGAGTAAAAGTAACACTACCAACTTATAAAATAATAATAATAATAACAATTTACTAGAGAGTGGAAATTATCGACCTCTTTTTTCACAAAAGCACCGAACTGCAGATAGGGCTCGCTAGCGAGCGACGTTCGAGTGCCGTTTTGTAGCTTTGTGGAATGCAGCAATTTTCGGCGCTGTGACAAGGGAAGGTGCTCAAGGGATGGAGAGCACATTTTATTGAATTTGCGTCCGGAAAGCAATCAGAAATCATGATGTTAACGTTCCAATTCAGGTGAGAATTGGAGTGAGGGTTTCACTATTAGATTGGGGTTTGAAGTTTCGTTTGCTTTTCCTACAAAAGGAAAAGATCACACACACCCACCACGCACACCCACACCACACACCGCACACCACACACCTCACACCACACCACACAACACACAACACACACCACACGGTGAAAGCACATTCATTTTGTTGTATTTGGAGATAGTGATAAAAGATAAATCACATGATTATTTCATAATTTCATCCCATTATATCTATGAAGGTTTGAGGGTGATCAACAAGGTTTTAAAAAAATAACATCGTTTTAATATCATGTTTCATGTACGTACAAATATAGTGGGAAGCATTTTTTGCTTTCTTTTCATGGATCTCTAAAGGGTCTATGAGATAGGTTCATGGTAAGAAACCCATAACAAGAATGGAGGAAGGGTGGGTCGTATTGTGTAACTCCATTGTAACCAATATGTAACCACGTTTGAGCATTAAAATCAGTTTTTGGTTATATTGGAATTGATTCTGGAATTGTGTGAAGGAGATGGGATCGATTGCGAAGAAAGTTGGAACCGATTCCATGCAAATGCATTATGTTGGAAATCAATTCCCTTTAGCATGGAACCGATTCAATTCATGTTATAAGGCTCCTCCTGTTTAACCCATTTTTCATTCATTAACTTACTATTTTCTTCTTTTTTTCTACCAAAAGAATAATGTATCATTAAAAAAAAAATTTGATTAATATTTTAATGTATAACTTTGGTGTTTTTTTTCATAAAAAAATAGGCAAAATTTTTTCATATCAACACATGAGTTTCATTTGAATGTGTATTAAAACCCTACCTTGACGTGTACTTCAACTTGTGGTGTTATATCATTGATATGTTGCTCTGATTAATGTTGTAATGAGTTAAGTTTTCTCCATTTTTTTCTTCACACAAAATGTTTTCATTTGTTTTCATAACACAACATGTTTTCATTTGTTTTTCTCACACAAAATATTTTTATTATAATGAGTTGAATGTTATTCAACTTACGTTCTACTTATCATCTTCACAATTTTTATAAATTAATCACCCAAAAAATTATTAATAAAAAAATTACTATTAAAATTGTGAAACCCTGAATATTTAACGCACCAAATCCCACACTCTGATCACCATTAATTGCATCGTGCCACGTCAAAACCCACTCACACCCACTCTGCATGCGAATGCCAAGTGTCACGGCTGGAACATTCTAAAAACGTTAGTGGAGGACAAGTGGCATGCGGAGAATGGACGTTCGTCCTGCGTAGGAAGGAAAATGATTTTTCTGAAAAACTCTTCCCATTCTCTGCATGCATTCACCTTCTTCCTCACGGAACTCTGGCCTTTTCTCTTCTCCAACTTCTCTCTAAAACTCCTTCATCTTCTCTCTAAGATAACTCACCATCATCTCCTCCGATCCCATTTCAGAAACCGTAGGACCATTCACGGCGTCGTGAGCATCGTTCTGAACCGAACAGAACTGAGATCTGAACCGGTAAGTTCTCCAAATCTAAACGCCTTTTTCTGGGTTGCATGCGGATCCCGATACAACCACATGTTAGAGTATAAGTTAAGTTCTTCTACATTTCTTTTGGTTAGATTTAGGGGAGTACTTGAGAAGCACGTTGAGGGTAGGAAACCATATTTGGACAAGTTAAAAAGCACTCGTTTAGGGCGATTCACTGCTAGACCAGGTAAGGGAAGCTTTAGTAATTTAATTGATACTTGTATGATGTGTGTGAAAGCATGAAATGTACTGGATGTATGAAATGTATGATGTTTAAGTATGCATGAACGAGCCCCGTTGTACTGGTTGTATATGAGTGGTATTGTTTGAACTGTATGTTGAGGATGAAACGTATGAATTGGAAAATGGATAATTTCTGTAAGTTATGGGATGATAATATGAATTCTGTAATGTATGAGATTTATGTTGGAGATAAATTATAAGATATGAATCGTATGAAAAATGTAAAGTTATTGTAGATGAAAGATCTGAAATGATATTCCTTACCTTGATAATGCACGCTCGTCATCGAACGGTATTATACCGTTCGGTTTCCCCTGAAAATGACTTAGAATAGGAATTCCTTCATTCGGAAAGAGTTCTGTTTGAGAACGAGCGTCCTCTTGTGAAAAGCTAGGTTGAGCGTTCGGCACAGCCTAGTGGTATCCAACGATCGTAATTAATTGAAGTTATATTAGTAACGCTCGGTTTTATAATCCAGCGTTCGTTATAGGTAGCGCTTAGTCTTATACTAAGCGTTCGTCCAAATGAGCTCTCGGTCTTATATCGAGCGTTCGTTCTAATTAGTGCTCGGTCATCTACCTAGCGTTCGTCCTAAGTAGTGTTCGGTTTATACTGAACGCTCGTCCTTATATTTGATTCCCGAACGAACGTAAATAGCGTTTGTCCAAAAATATTAGTTGACGTTCGGTCATTGACGGGCGGTGTTGTCTCCTAAATTAAATCATGCTCGGTTTATTTATCTAAAGAAATTGTAGTATCTCTATCCATTGGATTCGACTTCGAGTCATTGTATTTCAATTATTCTAAGTATTATTCAGAACTTCTAGAGTCAAGTTCCTTTAACTGAGTTAAGTATTCGTAACGTCCGTCAGAGGACTGGGGTTCGTTTCTTTTGTTCAGAAACGAGGATTTCTCTGTACTTTGATAACGTTCGTCCTTATTTTGAAAAGGGATGAACGTTCGTCATTTTATGAAAGTGGAACAAAGAATAAAAATGTGAATAAGAGGAAAGACTAAGATGTGCGAATGGTATTTTGGGTGAAATATTGAAAGTGGATTTTGAACGAGCGTTCCAAGGAGGAACGTCTCTATGATCTGAATGTGATAAGTTGTATAGTATGACCATGGTAAAATTATTGATGGTTGTTCATCCTGATATTCCGTGAGTGCTTGTCCTCATGTAGAGGGGAGTAGGTCATGTGTGGGAATGGCAGGAGGCCCTAGTCCTACTGAGTACTTTGGACTGATAGGGCTAACCTCGGGTGGCAGCTGATGAGTGTTTCCAGTTACCACACCACTCGAGTGCACGAACGCCTGTAGTTACATGGATTCATACAGTCCGGACGGTCGTTATGTATGAGAATTGGATAATTTATTCTATGCTGATTCATTGTTGTATGTCTTGTATGTTAATTTCTTATGTTAAATTGTATGTGAGTTGTATGAATTAAATTACCTAAGCTTACCCTTGCAATTCCTTGTGTTGTCTACTGGTTATGTACGTCCGTCTTGTCAATGCAATGATCATCCGTGTGGATGTGAGCAGATGGAGAGGCGCTGCTTGAAGAAACACTGGAAGAAGAAAATTTGGACGACGCCAATCTGATAGAAGTTGAGGTTAAAGCCGAGCAATAGAACGCTCGTTTAGTTGTAGTTATTAGTGTTCTGGATTGTATTTTGGGACGTTCGGTTATTTAGTTTTGTAAAACCGTTCGTCCAGAACTTGGTATTGTAGGAAATTTCTGAATCCTGTATATCCTTGTACGTTCGGCTTTTATTAGCTGTTGTAATTAAGACTGCACTGTTAATTCTGTAAATGTGATTAGTTCTAATTTATGGTAATTACTATATATTGGGATGTTACAAAAATAAAAAATAATACCCATGTAAATAAATCATTTGTCACAAAAATATTGAATATCTAAAGTTTAATATTTTTATATATCAAATATATTGTATTTTTTATTCATTTCAATTAATATTTTGTAAAAAAAATATTCATTAAATAAAATTTTCTAAAATACTTCTAACTCATGTAAATATCATTTTGATTTAAATACTATATTAGTCCTTATTGGTCCACTATATTCAATGTGAGAATTTTTTTTTTAAATTTGAATTTGGTTTCTATTTTGATAAATTTTGTTATTTTTCATGACGTCATCTAATTGTTAATAGATGTGAACAGTCTATACCACATGTCAGTTTTTGTTTTTAATTTTTTTATTCATTTTTTAATTTTTTCTTAAATTAAAAAATGTGAGAATTTTTTTTTTAAATTTTAATTTGGTTTCTATTTTGATAAATTTTGTTATTTTTCATGACGTCATCTAATTGTTAATAGATGTGAACAGTCTATACCACATGTCAGTTTTTTTTTTAATTTTTTATTCATTTTTTAATTTTTTCTTAAATTAAAAATGTTGTCTACATGTCAAGTTAACATTGTATCACATGACAATGTCAATGCTACATGGTAAGTCAGTATTAGTATCATGTATTAATGTTAATGTCAGATGTTAGTGTCTTTATTCAGTCTCATCCTAACTTTCTTTAATTTTGTTTAATTTAGTTTCAAATTTATTTTATTTTGTTTAGTTTAGTCCCAATTTTAAATTTTAGAAGGAAAAATCTTCGTTAATTTTAAAATCAGATGAAAAATTCTTCATTATTTTTAAAATTAGAAAGAAAATTCTTTATTATTTTTAAAATTAGAAGGAAAATTTTTCATTACTTTTAAAATTAGAAGGATTTTTTTTCTTAAAAAAATGAGAAGGAAAGCTTTTCATTATTTTTTAACTTATAAGGGTAATTCTTTATTATTTTTAGAATTTTCTTTCTAATTTATTTTTGAAATTAGAAGAACAATTCTTTATTATTTTTAATCCAACTGTAACATTATGTTTTACATGTAAAAAAAAAAATCAAACATAAGTTTAATTTATATTCTAATAATATAATTAGAGTTGGTTTAAAAATAATGAAAAAATATTTAATAAAAATGTGAATTTTAATAAATATTAAATTTGGTCTCTAACGAAATTAAGACGAAATTGAACAATAATATTAGCAAAAGTTGGAACCAAATAGAATAAAATAAACGAAATTGGAACAGAATTAAATATAAGATACTGACATGTGATATTGATACTGATACTAACTTATGATACTAACTTAGGTTTTTGCACCAAACTAGGCATATTTGCCTATAATATTACCAAAATGGGCAAATTCAACCAAATTTACGAAAATGGGGGAAGTCGTGGGGGGCCCAAACGACTTCAAATGAAGAAGTCGTGCCCCCCTGCACGACTTCACACTGTTCATAGCAACAGTGTTGAAGTCGTGCACCCCAAAAACGACTTCAAGACCTTGTAATCGATTACAATGTAATGGTAATCGATTACAGAGTGTTGAAATCATGACCACCCTGCACGACTTCAAATTTGTATGCCACCAAAAGCACTGGTAATCGATTACAAAACATGTGTAATCGATTACCAGGTTGTTTTGGTGCAAGGCAGAAGAGGACGCTCGTCCAGGCAGAAGCGGACTCTCGTCCAGGCAGAAGAGGACGCTCGTCCAGCCAGGCAGAGAGAACGCTCGTCCAGAAAGCTAAGAGGACGTTCGTCCATCTAGCTAAGAGGACGCTCGTCGAGATGCGCTCAGTGGACGCTCGGCAGGAGCATTGGACGCTCGTCCATTTTCAGTGAACGCTCGTCCACATACAGATCGTCCGCGCCCGGGCGCGATTTTTCCAGAAAGTTTCACGCAAGAGTGCTTCTTCCAACATAACCCACCTGGTAATCGATTACCAAAATGGCGTCATCGATTACCAGTACGTTTTCTGCCTTCACATTTCCAGTCTTGCAGGGGTCAAGATTTCAACATTGTGTAATCGATTACCAAAAAATGGTAATCGATCACAGGACCCAGAAGTCGGTTTTGGGGTGCACGACTTCAACACTGTTGCTATGAACAGTGTGAAGTCGTGCAGGGGGGCACGACTTCTTCATTTGAAGTCGTTTGGACCCCCCACGACTTCACTTTTAGTCAATTTTTGCCTACTTGGTAATAAATACCACATTTTTGCCTACTTTGGTAACAAAGCCTACTAACTTAACATGTGGCACTTACAATGACTTGACATATGGTATTGACATTATCACGTGACAACATGTTGACTTGACATGTGGTTAATTTTTTTTTAAATTAAGAAAAAATTTAAAAATAGAAAAATTTAATAAATTATTTTAAAAAAACACTAACTAACATGTGACACAGTTAATCTTCCGTTAATAATTTAGACGACATCATGAAAAAAAAATCAGATTAAACAAAATTTATCAAATAGAAATTACATTTAACATAAAAAAAATTGAATCTCACATTGAATAAAATGAACAAAAATAAGAACTAAAATAAAAGTCTATCATTTTATACTACTTTGAACGTCATGAACAATTTAATAATCTTATCTTTTATCTATTAATTCTTTTAATATACCGGGTTAATCAAATTACTGAAACTTTAATATCAAATTCACTCACTTCTACCTTTATATTCCTTAAAAAAAAACAACACAAATATACTCAAATTCTTCCTTATACTCTCGTTCATTTATCTTCACAAAACAACACACTGATTTTTAATTACCAAATAAAAAGTTTGTCACATGATGAGTTTATTTTTGTCTATTTGACACATATTATTAAGTTTTGAATATATTTACTTTTCAATTTTAATACGTTCACCCAGTCAAAAACTTAATAATATATATGTTTTCAAATAGAAAAAAAAATCAAAATGATAAATACAAAATAAATAATGAATAACAACGGATAAAATAATGTCTACATGTTATTTGTCACATTATTTATTCCATTATTCATCGTGGTAAATAAATAATTACAACTTTTCTGTTATATATATGTAGATATATGGATATTTGTAAATATTTTTTAATTTTAATAAAACCATTTAAAAATAATTTTAAAATACAAAATTTATATAAAATATAATTTAAGTAAAATTGTATACTAAAATATCAATGTAAGTAAATTTGATTTCTTTAGAAAATAAATTGTATCAAAATATGTAATTTTTATATAATATAAATTATACTTTTATCTAAGTCATTTGACCTCAAATCTATTTTTTTAGATTAGACATTGTTTTTTTCAAATTGAGATTCAGAAACTAAAATCTCATTTGACTAAGGGTGTGTTTATTTAGGGTTGATTGGGAGAGATGATTTGGGGGAGAGTGATTGAATGGATTTGAGGGGATTTGAGGGTAATTTTTTGTGTGTTTATTTGAGTGGATTTGGAGGTGATTGAGAGTGAATTTAGAGGTAAAGTTTGTGAGAATTAGTGTAGGATTTGATTGATGTGACCGTTTTAAAAAATTTGTTTAATTGGTAGAAATTAAAGATTACCAAAATGCCCCTAGGTATTAAGGTGATATAAAATGATATTTGTTTATGTTATATTTATTTGTAAAAGTGTTTATTAAGAGTAAAAAATTACAAATAATTATTAAAAATTATTTATAAAAATTAATTAAATTATAAAACATTAGCTTCCCATGCACGGTAGCTTCCAGCTTCCAAATATTATATAAAACATTAGCTTCCCATGCAACAGTGGAGTTGGAAATTTTGTTAAATGTGAGGGGCACATGAGTAATTATGCTACGGATCCCTCCAAATCTTCTCAACTATGCTGGTGACCAAAAACATGCACATCTCGCAATTCAATCGTGTTTCTTGCTCGTAAATTCCATAAAGTGAACACGACTTTCATTGTTTTCCATCGCTCGCTGATACTCGTCAACAGTAAATTACGTCCAAGTAAACACAACATAAATCTTTTGCCAAGTAAAAAAAGTGTGCAACTAAATCTAATATTCTTCGGATAATATTCGTTTGATGAATTGTACATAATTAGAATTATGATAATTGACTCAAACATAAATTTATAATCTCAACATTTGAATGGTAACAATTGTTATGCCTTAAATAAGCTTCTTTCACCAATTAAAATCCTACATATGATTTTATGGAAATTTAATACTCAAATCCGTTCTCATAGTAACACTGTTTAAACTGAACACAAATGAAGATAAAGTTCATAATCGATTACAAGAGGAACTATGTAAACCTTTTACTTATCTAAAATCGTATTTTTAGGTCAAAATTAATTACTAATACATATATATAGAGATGACAATAATTTGCTCTAAAATAAAATTTGATTACTTAAAGTAAATCTTTACTCCATCATTTCATCAGTGTAATCTAACTAAGTAAATGACAAAAAACAGTATACAAAAACAATAGAAACTGTTGGGAATGAAGAAGAAAATATAAAAATATTTTATTGTTTTTGAATGAAAGATTAAATAATTAAAACTTAAAATAAAATAAATATTAATTTTGAAGTAAATTACAAATATTTAAGGAAAAAACATGGAAAAAAAAAAGTGAGTGAAAAGTGAAAGGGTTTGTAGCGTATGGCATAAATAGCTGTGTTATGGCGTATCTAATAATAACAGCATTTAGAAAGTGGGCCAATTCGTAGCTACCAAACCCCTACGAAGGTTACCATGCTCCGTTCTTTCATGCCATTGCTTCTGTCACTGCCCAGTGTGGGACTTTTCGGCGTCATCATTGATGCAGACATTAATTAACACGGTAAGATGTACCTAAAAATAACCACAGTTTTCTTTTTCTTTTTTAAGAAAAATGAATATGACTTTGAATTTTAACATGACGTCTGAAAATTATTGGGTGGTCGAGGTAGGTTGTCTTTTTAATGAGAGGTTAAATTTTTTTACATGTCTTGTTCAGAGGTAGTAGGTTCGCAGATCTGAAAATTTTCTCAGTAATAAATTTCTGTTCAAATTTCTTAATTAATTAAAGTAATTCAAGTTGACAAATTTAATTAAATTTTTTTAATATTATTAATATTATATTCCGATAAAACTTTTCTTTATTTTTTTGCAAGTTAAATTTTATTCTGAAGAGATGCAATTCAACCACTATTCCTGGTTTGTTTCCATCTTTTTAAAAAAGAAAATAAAAATGTGAATAGCTGTTGTAAAGAGATGCAAACAAACAAACAGAGGTCAGAGACTCAACAGCTATTAATACAACACAACAAACCACTCCATCTAAGAAAAGAACCAACCGTACTGTAACGGCTCGAAGAACAGGTGCATGTCTTCTCCACATGCACACACCATAAACATAGTAATAATAATAATCACATAAACATTATTATTATTATAAAACTCTAACATTTATTTATTATTTATACAAACTTGCACTCATTCATTCTCCATTTACTTGGGAGAGAGAAGAACTTGGTGATAGCTTTTCTCTAGCAAGAAAATATGAGAGTATTTATAATTTGTAAAATGGTATTTACCAAGGTGCACGTCTGGTTATTTTTTTTTTTATAATATTTGACCATCAACAACTAAAATAATAATTAATTGATAATTAATAACAATAAAATTATTAATGGATAATTAAAAAAATTATTAATTAATAATTAATAAAAATAATAAAATTTATTAATTAATAATTAATGAATCAAATCTAATTGTAAATCTAAAATTATTAACTTTGAACTTAGAATATTTTTCACATTTCATACTGAGTGAACAATTAAAAAAAATTCATATATTTCGCAATTAAAATTAAAAAAAAGAATCATTTGGATAATAAAGAAGATCTTCGATCCATTAATTGAATGAAATTTTATATTTCTGTAAATATATTTTATTGGATAATAATATTTTGACAATATTTTTTTGACAATATATAATCATCATCTATGTGTTATTCTGTGATTGGTCCAAAATTACTTCATAACTAATAATAATAATAATTATAAACACCTACCTAAACCAATTATATAATGACATTTTCAAAAAAATCTTGTAAATATCATTATCCTATTTTTTTATATTAATTGTAGATTTTAACTTTTTAAGGTTGGAGCAATGTTTGATTGAAAAGAAAGAAAATTTATTACAGGTGAGTTAAACACGTTATACAATATTCCACGTAAGATTTAAATTTGAAACCCATTAATAGGATGGCTTAAATTATTCAAACTACAGATGGATTATTCAATGCTTGGTCCAACTGTTAAAGCAAGCTCGATTCTTTCTAAAAATGTTCGAGTCTTACGAAAGCCGGAATTTGGACAAATACATATGTTTTCACATTGTAAAATGAAGAGATTAGTAACCGAAAAACAAATAGAGAGAAAAAGTTGTCTTAAACTTAAGTCCTAGTTTTGTTTGTTGAGTCTTCAGCCACTTGCATAAGCTTGTTTAATGTATATTAACGGTGAAACTTCATTGAAGGATGATTCCTTAGCCGTTTGATTTGTCTGACAACCTTTCCACGTGTGATTTCTGTCTTGATCTTGTAGCCCCCTCTCGAACACAGTCATATATTCTCATACAGCTTTACCCCACTTTCTGCTTTTCAATTTACTCCTTGTGGTTTTCACTTCCTTCTGCTCTCTATTCATACACTTTCTCTCTTTCTTTCTCTCTCACTCTCTCTCTCATTCATTATTGAGACTTCTTTCCAGATTTCTCAGAGCCATTGAATCTATATGGCTGTGCATTTTCTTCTTCTGCTTTTTGCAGTGTCTCTTGTTGCGGCTGACGACGGTGAGTGGACCATTTTACCCTCTCCCTCTTTGCTTACTCTGCTGCTGAGGGATCCTGTGTTTTCCACTTTTTGAAGTTGTGCTTGTGTTCTGAAACTTTCATTGCCCTTTGGTCTGTTTTCTGTGGCATTGTTCTGAAATCACTGCAAAACTCACTTTTGTTTAACCTGCACGGTTCTTCTTGAGCCTTTACTTGCTTGGTTAACATAGGATTCCTTGCTGTTTTCATGAGGTTTTGGAGTTGGCTTCTTGGAAGTAAAACTTAGCAATGTTTTGCCTTATCAAGGCCCAAATACACTTTCTCATTTTGACACCTTAGCTAGGAGTAGCACACCCTTGCTGTGGATTAGTTTCTCAGAATGTTGTTTGAGATTTATTTGGTGCTAAACGTTGAGAACCATGATTTAGTAGGCATCTTATAGCTTGGATAGTGAATGATTGGTTTGTCTGTGTCCTACTAGAGCTTGTATGCTTACATAACATTTTTATTCTGAGATTGAGCTTGTTGTGTCTAATATTTAATAAAATGTTTTAAAAATATTCAGGAGTTTTTTGTTGTTAATCTTCTTGGATGCGATCCACAAGTTGGATTCAGAGATTTTATATTGAATAGGACGGTTCTTTTGTCCTTCTTTTACTAAGCCATATATTGTCATTTTCTCCTTGGAGAAGTTATTTTCGGAAAAGATTTCTACCTTTGGAAGAGCTATTCTGGTGTTTTAAAGTTTTGCAGGCAATCTTCACAGATAGCTCATCATCATAATCTTATGCTACCCCCCAAATTAAAATTAGATTGCTTGGAACAAACAAAACGTGCCCCGCAAGAGCCTGCTTGCATATGCTTCCATTCCATGTTCTAACTTGAGTGCTTAGTTGTGTGAGAGCTTAAATCTTGTAAGGTATGTTAATGTTCTGTATCTTGCAGATGCATTTATTGGAGTGAACATTGGAACAGATCTCTCTGATATGCCACATCCTACTCAAGTAGTAGCTCTACTTAAAGCCCAGCAAATCCGGCATGTTCGATTGTATGATGCAGACCAAGCTATGCTCCTTGCACTTGCAAAGACAGGCATTCAAGTTGTTGTGACTGTTCCTAATGAAGAACTCCTTGCAATTGGTCAATCGAATTCCACAGCCGCCAACTGGGTTTCCCGCAATGTGGTAGCACATTATCCAGCCACCAATATCACAGCGATTTGTGTTGGTTCTGATGTTTTAACTTCCCTCCCAAATGCGGCAAAAGTTCTTGTCAGCGCCATTAAGTACATTCATTCAGCTCTTGTTGCATCCAATCTTGATCGCCAAGTTAAAGTTTCCACACCCCTTTCATCTTCCATCATCCTTGATTCATTTCCACCTTCCCAGGCTTTCTTCAACCGTTCACTGAATCCAGTTTTAGTCCCTCTACTTGATTTCTTGCAATCCACTGGATCTTATCTAATGCTGAACATTTACCCTTACTATGACTACATGCAATCAAATGGAGTGATTCCATTAGACTATGCACTCTTCAAAACTCTCCCTCCCAACAAAGAGGCTGTGGATTCAAATACCCTACTTCACTACACCAATGTCTTTGATGCCATGGTTGATGCTGCATACTTTGCTATGGCTTTTCTGAACTACACCAACATTCCTGTAGTAGTGACCGAGTCAGGGTGGCCCTCGAAAGGTGGCTCCAACGAGCCTGATGCAACCATAGACAATGCCAACACTTACAACAGCAATCTGATCAAGCATGTGTTTAACAAAACCGGAACTCCCAAACATCCTGGAATTTCAGTCAGTACTTACATCTATGAGCTCTACAACGAGGACACGAAGCCAGGGCCATTATCTGAGAAGAACTGGGGACTATTTGATTCAAATGGAGCACCTGTTTACATTCTTCGCTTGACAGAATCAGGGGCACTCCTTGCAAATGATACCAGCAATCAAACTTTCTGCATTGCCAAGGATGGTGCTGACCCGAAGATGCTGCAGGCTGCATTAGATTGGGCATGTGGACCAGGGAAGGTTGAATGCTCTCCATTGCTGCAAGGGCAACCATGCTATGAACCAGACAATGTGATTGCTCATGCAAATTATGCTTTTGACACTTACTATCATAAGATGGGAAAAACTCCCGATGCCTGTGACTTCAATGGTGTAGCTACCATCTCCACCTCAGATCCAAGTAAGCTGTTTACTTCAATGGTGTGACTTCAATGGATTAGCTTTAGCATGTTTACATTTTCTAGGATGATTAACACATTTTTTTCAAATAACTGTAGGTCATGGTTCTTGTTTATTTCCTGGAAGGTAAGATAACATATTTTGCTTTTTTGACTCATTTCATTTTTCATTATTATTCCATGTTTTGTTTGTGTGGCAATCACTGACAAGTGACAGTTTGTGCATATCTCCAGTCTTGGCAAAAATGGCACCTTAGGTAACTTCACAGCTCCATCCATGAATTCTACAAATTCAGATTCCTCAGCATACAACCTTGCCAACTATGACTTGAGAATTAGAAGTCTTCTAATGGCAACAGGATTTCTAATATGGGGAGCTGTTTTGCTATGAAGTGGTATTTGTCAGAGCAAGCATTACTTGAAAATTTTTGTTAGGTGATAATGCTACATATTCGACTTGGTAGCATCATTGTGTTGTTCATAGTGGTCCATTCAATTTTGTACAAAAACCAGCTAAGGGTTTGGACTGAATGAGGCTGCACTGAATCATCATCTTTATTATTCTTTTCAGCTAGAATTGATTCAATCTTTAATCAACCATTGACTGTTTTCCATTGGGATAGTTGCTGTTCTCTTATGCTATATATATATATATATATATATATATATATATATATATATATATATATATATATATATATATTATATTATTGCAATTGCCCCTTCAAGCTCTTCAACAAAAGGAAAAAAAAAAACTTACTCGTTAGTACCAAATCAAGAGGGCTATTGGCAAACTTTTCTATCCCTTCATTCAGCCAAAATGGTCTGAAAAAATGTAACTGGTTCATTGAGGTTACAGTTAAGACATGTCTTGGTTTTTTAGGCCGTTCTTCTGCACCCCTTCCTTCACCCCAAACTTTACATAATGTCTCATTTTACATTTCATTACTTTGTTTTTAAAATAATTTATAATAAAATTGATTATATTCTTTCCGGAATGACTAATCTGGTGTATGTTTGTTGGATTAGTTGACATTCCGGATTGCATATTCCGGTAATCACACTCCATATTTTAATTTTTGGATTGATAGATCCAATTTGTTTTGAATAGATTGTTGGATCCAGTACAACTTAACCGGAATCCAGTGTGGAAGCTAATAACCAGGTACAGGAATGTTAATCGGAATGACTAAACCATGCTCAACTTGGGAATACACTTCTAGATTCGGTATTTAAAAAGAAAAAAAACTTCCAGAATGGGGAATCCGGAATTTACTCATTCTTCATTATTTCCTCCATCATCACTTCCTATTATTACAAAGTTTTGAAATGTTTTTCAAACAGCTTTTAATGGTATCCGCATTTTCACGCTTCATCATTCTTCATGCAAAGAGGTGTACGCTAATGCATGGAGGAGCAACGTATAGAGGAATTTTTGGCAACAAATAAAGGGCAGAGGAAGAGAGGAATCTTTGGCAACAAATAAGGCGTGCTTGTTGGCCTTTGGATTGGGAATTGTTAACATGACAGCAACGAGACCCCCTTTGGATTGAGTTTTTTTCCCCAATAAAGTGGTATAGTCAAACACTATGAGTGAAACAATGAGTGTTTGAAAAGAGATACTAAGAGAGATGGTAAAAGTAGTAATGGGATGACTGTCCCATAACGGTTGAAAAAGATTAATTATGATAATTGATGTATATAGATGAAGGTGCTGCTGAGATTCCATGACGTTTGAGATATGATGGAAGACGTGTACAAAGAACTCGAGGAAGGCAAACACTTGACAAAAACACATGTAGCTGCATTAAAGAAAACACACATGAAAAAAATAGTGAATGCAATGACAACAAAGAAGACATGGGAAATTCAAGAGATTGCATACAAAGGAGACACCCACGTGAGGTAGGTATGACTACAAGCTCTCATAAGAGAATTTGAATATCTGGAGATGAATGAAAAGGAGGGGGTTGTTGAGTTTATAGCATGAGCGCAAAAGGTGACCAATCAACTCGGAATGAAGGGAGAAGAAATGCCTCCTAACCGGGTTGTAGAAAAAATCTTGAGATCTCTAACGGATGATTTCGAGAGTATTGTTGTCACCATTGAAGAAACAAAGGATCCAACAACTCTCACAGTGGACAAATTAGCTAGGTCATTAAAGGCCCACGAACTAAGGAAGACGAAGGAACCCAACAACCAAGCACTATAGGCATAATTTAACTCGAACGAAACTCAAAATACTTAAAGTCGAGGTCCTAGAGGCAAAGGATAAGGTGGGCGAGAACAAGGTGGATGTGGCTAAGGTAATAATGAAGTCAACACAAATCAGACCAGGCAGCAAAATTGGTGTGGCCATGATCGAGCAAGGGTGATGACAAACTCCTAGCCAAGGGTCCAATCACAAGAAGCATGACCAAACAAATTCAAGAAGAGTTAAAATCATCCACAAAAGGAGGAGCTAAACTCTTATTTACTTGGGCTATCATGAAGTATTTCTAGACCTTGTATTAAGGGTCAAGTAGTATATGATATCTTTTTTTAGGCTGTGTACATTGGGCCTAGTATTCTATGGTTTTTAAGCTTAACTTAAAAGAAGGTGTCCCACCATGGGGCATGATAGCCACATGACAAGCTTTTAGTGAAGAGTTTTTCTTAAGAAGAAAATAGCCACATATCATCATTTTCTAAGTGGAGAAACTCTTGTTAAAATAGATTGCCACATGTCACTCTAAGAGTGGAGAAACTTTGCAAAAATGGATTGTCACATGACACTCTAAGAGTGGAGGAACTTTGTAAAAGTGGATTGCCACATGACACTCTAAGAGAGGAGAAAACTTTACAAAAGTGGATTGCCACATGGCATTCTAAGAGTGGAGAAAATTTGTAAAAATGGATTGCGACATGTCATTTTAAGAGTGGAGAATATTTAGAGTTTCTTGTCTACTTTGGAGACACTTTTCTCTATAAATAGAGGATTCTCCCCCTTGTAAAATCACTTTATGAATTAAAATGTTATTATGTCAAAATGTGTGCAAACATATCTTGTCTCAACTTAAGGGTAGAGTATCTCCTGAGGTCCCTCTAGCCACCCTTCTCTAGAGTTGGACCAACCTCTCCAGAGATCCATCAAACACCTTTATCCCACCACAAATACTGATCAAAACTGTGATCACCAACCCCAAAACCGTGAGTACCACCACCATATTCATAGCTTCCACACAAATTCCACCTCCACAGCTTCATCTTCGTGCTTTGACCCAACCTAGCTCGAGGAGGACGCTATCAAAGGGGCTATAAAGGTCGGTCTAAGATAGGTGTGAAGTGCTTCAAGTGTGGCAAACACGACCACTATGCAAACAAATGCAAATTAGAAAGTTGTTATAATATTGGAAAGGTCGACCATATAACAAGGTTTTATCGAGCTAAAAAGAAAAGTGAAAAAAAACTCCTTACAAAAGAAGATGAAGAAGAGATAGGGTTTAATGTTATCAGAAAGCTCAGAGGCTGAGAAGGGTTCTACTAATTCAATTTTGTATCTACACACTAGAGTTAGCAATCACAAGCGTAAAGATGAAGCTTTTTTCTATGAACTCACAGAGATGGAAGCTAGATTCATATAATTAAGAGATGGTTCCAAGGTGGTCGAAAAAAGACGTGGAAAAATTCGACACATACAAAAAGATGGACGAGTTGGAGAAATCTGGAACATTTATTATGTTTTTGAGCTAAAGAGCAGTATTTTAAGCATGAGTCAAATGATGGAAAAAGGCAACTCAGTTCTAATGAAGGATCGAATATTGTATTTGAAGGATAAACATGGTCATCTTGTAGCCTGGGTAGAAATGAACAAAAGCCAAATGTATAAACTCTCAGAGTTGAAGATCTTGCGAGAGAGGTGTTTGAAGCTATGCATGAAAGATGAAAGTATGATGTGACACTTCTGGTTTGGAAATCTTAATTTTGGAAGTATGGTTGAGTTGTCAAGGAGAGAACTAGTACACAGACTACTAGGTATAAAATTTGAAAAGAAATTTTGTGAAGATTGCGTGTTAGGAAAACAATTAAGAATTAAATTTCCAAATTTTGTTATGTACATGGCAGAAGAATAACTTGATTTAATACGCACCGACCTGTGTAGACCAATTTCTCTTAGTTCATTCAGTGGTAAGAAATACTTTATTTCATTCATAGATGGTTTTTCTCGAAAGGCGTGAGTGTATTTCTTACAAGAGAAATCAGAAGCATTTGAGATATTCAAGAAGTTGAAGTTAATGGTAGAGAAAGAGACTGACAAGAAAATTAAAGTAGTACAATCTAATAGAGGAGGTGAATTTGTGTATGCAAGTTTTATGCAATATTGTGAAGAGCAAGGGATAAGGAGATTTCTAATAATGACATTTTCTCTACAATAGAATGGCATGGCAAAGAGGAAGAATGAGATCATTCATGATATGATCTGAACCATGCTTAAAGTGAAGAATATGCCAAAGAAGTTCTAGGCAAAGGCTGTGTAGTGAGTTGTATATGTACAAAATAGGTGCCCACATTCGAAGCTGGATAAAGTGACACCACATGAAGCTTGGAGTGGAAGAAAGCTGAATGTCAATCATTTCAAAGTCTTTGGTAGCATAGTATATGGACATGTCCTAAGATAACTCAGGACAAAACTTGATGATTGAAGCAAGAGGTATGTTTTTATTGGCTATGACAAACAAACAAAATCCTACAAACTACATAACCTAATTTCAGGCAATACTCTCGTAAGCCGGGATGTACACGTAGATGAAGATAATAAGTGGAAATGGGTTGATTCGGATGAGAAGCCTTCAGAAAACATGATTTTTGGGAGAGAGGACTTGACAATGGTTGGCAGGAGTCTGGATGACACTACCAAGTGTCCAAAGATCACATATGAACATGGTGAAGAAGAAGATGAACTTGTGCAACCCAGATCTCGGAGTCTAAATGATATTTATAACTCCACCGATGAAGTACATATAGTATGTCTCTTAACATATGCAGAGATGTAAAATTTAAAGAAGTCGTGCTTGATGAAAGACGGAGGAAAGGCATGGATGAGGAGATCAACTAAATTGAAAAATATGAAATGTGGAAGCTGGAAGATTTACCCACAAGTGTCCGACCAATTGGTGTAAAATGGATATAAAAAAGAAAACTAATATAGAAGGAGAAGTGAAGCGTTATAAAACTCGACTCGTGGTGAAGGGCTACAAACTACAAAAATGAATCAACTATGATGAAGTATTCACTCTAGTGACAAGGATGGAGAAAATTCGGCTACTATTCTCAATAGAAGACCAACAAGGATGGAAGATTCACTAGATGGAAGTGAAGTCTACAGTTTTAAATGGTTTTTTTTTGAAGAGGAGGTCTATGTAGAGCAACCTCTCAATTACATAAGAAGCGGTGAAGAAAAGAAGGTGTTAAAGCTGAAGAAGGCACTGTATGGTCTGAAGCAGGCTCCTCGAGCTTGGAATGAAAAAATTAATACCTATCTCAAGAAGAATAATTATGAGCAATGTACGTATGAACATGCTTTATACGTAAAGAAGCACAAAACATGTATGTTATTCGTTGCTCTATATATGAATGATTTGATTTTCATGGGAAGTAAAACCGCGATAGTTGAAGAATTTAAAGAGGTGATGAAGAGGGGGTTCGAAATGACCGATCTAGGCATGATGAGATATTTTTTGGGTTTGGAGGTTAACTAAAGCTCAATTGGAATTTTTGTGTCTCAAAAGAGGTGTGTTGAAGATATACTGAAAAAGGCAAAGATGATGAAGTGCAATCATGTTTCCACTCCAATAGAACTTGGCACAAAGCTACCAAAGAATGAAGAAGGAGACCATGTTGATGCAAGTAGATATCGAAGTTTAATTGGGAGTCGTTGGAAGGCGTAATGGTGGGTTGGCTCGTCGGTTTCGTTGGTGTTGGGTGGTGAGGTTGCTGTATTGCATCAATCCAGTTGTCATTGGAAGGCATAATAGTGCATTGGTTCGTCAGTTCGGTTTGTGGTGGATGGTAAGGTTGTTTTTATTGCACTGGTCTGGTTGTCACCGGAATGCTTGATAGTGTGTTGGCTCGTCGGTCTGGTTGGTGCTAGAAGGCGAAGTTGTTATTGCATCGGTCTAATTGTTATCGAAAGGCGTGACAATGTGTTGGTTCGTCGCTCTGGTTGTTGTTGGGAGATGAGTTTGGTTACTAAGTTACATGTAAAAGACTTGTTGGATTGGATTTTCTTGGTGGTAATACGACATGGTAAATTTCTTGGATGTGACTTTGTTTTATGTGAAGGATTTAGTTGGTTTGAGCAATGTGGGTGAGTATAGTTATTGCATATTATCATATATTGTTTTCTGGTTAGCTCACATTTATTTGTTTGTGCTTGTGTGATGATCGTATAATTTGTATTGTTATACAGAAGAAGATTATATTACAGATGATGTTGGTGGAGTTTAAAGCGAGAAGACACATAGGGAAATCGTATGGGAGTTTTCGAAATGTACTTGAGACGATGATCTATTTTAAATTTATAATTTTTCAACAATATCTTAAGTTTCAAAAATTGGAATAATGTTTGTTTCGACGTTGTTTTCAATTTCATTTACGATTGTCAAATAATTTTTTTTTAAGTAAACTATTTCGTGACAATGTTAGAGTTATATTTTCCTAAGTTAGTGAATGTTTCATAAACTACACTTGTCATCCCGAAAAGGGTGTTAAAAAATCAACTCATTTATATAATCAATGAAGAGAATCATTCCTCTTTTCTTTGGCACTACATGTATAAAACTAACCCAATTGCTATCGCAGATAATATAGATCATACTAGCTTCCAGCAGTTTGAGGACCTCTTTTCTCACCACCTTCTTCATGGTTGGATTCTATCTCCGTTGTGGTTATGCAATAGGTTTGTAATCTTTCCCCAACATTATCTTGTGCATGTAATTCTCTTTCAAATCAGAGATATGCCACCCGATTGGTTCTTGATTTGGTTTCAAAATTGCAACCAATTTATGCTCTTCTGTGTTGGACAAAGAACCAATAATGATCATCGACTTCTTCACTCCCTCTTTCAACAAAACATATTTGAGGTGAGTCGGTAACATCATAAGCTCCAATTAGTTTTTATCAACTTATTTTTTTACCAACTTCTCCTCTTCATCAGTTGTGGATATTTCTTGAATATTTTCCAATTGTTTTGTCACCTTTTCCACTTCGTGTTCCTATTCTACGTGGAGATCTTCACAAGCCTCAATCAAAACTCTCTCCAATTGAGATTTCAGATGCATTTGAGTCTTCATGACTTCAGTCACTGCATTTATTTCCTCCACTTTATAGCAATTACCATCATCTTTAGGATACTACATTACTTCAAGAACATTAAAGGTGTTCATCTCATCTTGCACACACAACTTTAGGTGACCATCATCAACATCAATAATCACTCTAGTTGTCTTCATAAATTGTCTAACTAGAATGAAAGGGACCTCAATATCTTCCTCTATATCAAGAATGACAAAATTCACTAGGAAAATGAATTTGTCCACCTTTACAAGTACATCTTTAATGACTCCATATGGGCTTTTGACGGACTGATCTGCTAGCTATAAAGTCATCCTTATTGGTTCCACCTCTAAGTATTCAATCCTCTTCATCATAAACAATGGCATCAGATTAATACTAGCTCTCAAATCAATCAAAGGAATAGTCAAATTCCTAATTGTGGAAGGAACCGTGAAGCTACTAAGGTCTTTGAACTTTGGTGGTAATAACTTTTGTATTATAGCACTACAATTCCATTCAAGTCTTTCATGAATCTCGCATAAGAAGACATAGTGCTACTAAAAAAGGAATGTTGATCTCAAACATTTTGAAAATATCCATGAATTAAGCAAACTACTTCCCATTTTCCTTTCTTGATTGGACTTGTGGGTATGGAAGTGATTTTCCACACCTTTATCTTTTGTTTTTCTCCTCCTCTCTCTTATTTTGAATTTCTTTCTCAACTCCTTCCTCATTCTTCTCAATCATTTTCTCTCTACTCTTAATTTTTTCTTCATTTTTTTCAATCTTTCTTTTTTTCCAATCTCTCCTGTAACACCTTTCCACTCCGTTGTGATAGTCTTATAGTGCTCCTTTGGGTTGACCTTAGTGTTGACTGTAAAACTTCTATCCAATATTTCCCCCAGCTTTTGCTCCAACTCACCCACTTAAGTATTAAAATTACGAATTGAGGCTTCTGTGTTTTTGTGATTGGGCATGGAAACTTGTATGAATTGTTGAAGTGTCTCTTTAAGCTTTGACACCCTTTCATGCAAGGAATGTTGTTGTTTTTGTTGGTTTTGTTGATGTGGTGGTCTATTTAAAGATTCAACTTGTCCCATGCTTGGTTGAGACTTCCATCCTTTATTATAATTCCCTAATTAGCTTGGTGACCATAATTACCCATATAATAGACTTCTTATTGGGAAATATTGTCCATGGCACATTGCCCATTGGCACAATCTCCACCATATAATCATAACTTTGAAATTGTTGTTGATGTTGAGCTTGAGAAACATTTTGGAGCTCTTGAGGAAGTGCTGAGAGTGTCTCTGTAAGAGCTTCTAATGAGTCATCAATTTATTTTGAGCTAAAAACACATCATGAATTTCAAGCTCCAATACACCTTTTTTTAGACTTGAACTATTTCCTTTTACAGTTCAAAATCATTGGAGGCCATATTCTTTATCATCTCCTAAGGTCTTCAGGTGTCTTTGATTTTATCATACTTTGGCTGACTTATCTAACATTAACTTTATTTGCACTCTCAATCTCCCCAAAAGGATGTTGATATATGTTGGCTCATCAAATCCATGAATATGAGTCTTCCTAAGCAGTTCTTTGAATTTATCCCATGGCTGACTCAATAATTCATCATACTCTTAGTGAAATAAAGTAATCTCCTATTTCCCTTTACTAACCTTTGATTGAGGAAAGAATTTCTGTAGAAATTTTGTAACAACCTCATCCCATATAGTCGGGCTATTCTCAGGAAAATAGTGTAGCCACACCTTTGTGTTGCTTGTTAATGTAAGAAGGAAACAAACTTAGACGAATAGCTTCATCAGGTACCTGGTGAATCTTGATTGTGTTACAAATCTCCAAGAATGTAGGAAGGTGAGTGTATGAGTTCTCACGATGTAATCGATTGAATTGTTCTGCACTAGATGAATAAGAGCATACTTCATCTCCACGTTGGTTGCATTCATCACTGACTTGACAACGCTATTGAAATTCAATGTCTCTGTGAATGTTGAATAATCTCCTAAGGTACATTGTCTCAGACCCCGCTCAGCTATATCTACCTCTTCTTCTTGATCTGATGGCCTAAGATGAGAGAAATCTTATACGATTTAAGCTTTTATTCCTGAGGCTTCTTGTGCTTCCTTGAAAAGTTTCTTTCACATGTTGTTATTCCTGAGTTGTAAGGTCAATTTCAGGATTGTAAACTAATTGATCAGTCAAAATCCCACCTCTTACACAAAACAACATAACACTACTAGGGACGAGTTAATAGTTAATAATTTCTTTATATAGAAAAAAGTAAACTATACACAAAAGTAAAAATAAAATAATCATATAAACAAATTATGAACAATTTAAACCAAAAATGGTAAATGAAACTCAATTGACTAAAAAAAAGTCAGTCCCCAACAACAGGATGAAAAACTTGTTACAATATTGGCAAATGTACCAAATAGTGCAAGTAATAAAATAAAAAGTCCAAATATCATTTTTCTTAAGAAACTCGCGTTTGTTAAGAAAAACTATGATTATTTACTAATTATGATTATTTACTAATTAAGGCTAGAAACTTTGATATAATGAAAAGTATTGATTTTTATATAAAATAATTTTAAATTCTATAAAGTCATTAAATAAATGAAATTAACTATGTGAGAGAGAGTTCACCAAGGTTAGATTTCATGTATCAATTTAATGTGAAAACACTAAACAATATACCTTGAATTTTTATTCTAGCATTTGCACCATAAGCAAACAAGTCCTAATTTTTTAGAGGTAAGTCTAAGCTTTAATAATTAAAACTCTAATCTCTTAGATGTTTTTATCAAAAGTTGGTATTAAATTTAGATGTTTCTAAGGACTAATTGATTAAACTCTATGTCTAGAGACAAAATCTATTAGCTATTATATCCCAATCAAGCTTCTAACTAATTTCCCAAATACTAGATATCATTAAATAAGTAATCAATAAATGCAATTAAGATAAAAAATAAAACATAAGAGTAATGAAAAAGAAGAATATTAAATAGCAAAAATAGAAAGAGTGAAAATACATTACATCTAAACCTAATGAATAAGGGGTAAGTTACTTAATATTTTACTCTTAGACATTCTGAACACTAAAAAGGGAGATAGATTATGAAAATAATGGTGATAATAAGTGACTCCAACCTCTTGAATAAGCTATTGTTCTTTTCCTCTTAGGGTTAGTTCTCTATCCCCTAAAATATTAATTTCTAAAAGTGTTACGCATTCTATTTAATGATTTTCGAAAACGAATTGAGTTTGCTCACTAAATGAATGCACTAAATTGTACTAGATCTGAAAATTGTAAATGAATGAATTGTAATTGATAATCCTTTTATATATATATATATATATATAATGTTTCATCTTCTTATATTTCTCTATCTTTAATATATTATTTAAATGTATTGAGATTTTCATATCTTTGTTATATTTCAGATCTTTTAAGATTTTCACTTGTTCTACAAAATATTTCACAAATAAATTTAAATACTTATTATTTTCAATTATTTAATAAATCCATAATTATTTAATAATAACAATAAAAAAACCAATAAAAAATAAACATAATAAAAAATATGATAATGCCAATTACAGTTTTGAAAATAACATGATGCCTTAAAACGTAATAATTAATTATAATTCCTTCCTGGATAATGAAAATCAGTGTAGAAATAAATATATTAATGATTTATAATTTGACTACGAATTCTTATCATCCATTCCTTCTTGACAGCTAATAAAAATATTAATACAATGTCTAAAAAAAAGTATATAATTAATCTAATTATTTAAAACATAATTGAATACATCTATTAAGGTAATACTGAACATAATATTTAACTATAATTCCTCCATGACCACAATTTAGAATTATAATTAGTTTGATATGATTCATTTATTAGAAACGCAAATGATTACAATTCAGTATTGTAATTTTTCAAATAATGTAACGCATTTGAGCGTAATAATTAATTATAACTGCTCCCTCTTAATAACAATCAATAATTTTAGAAATAAATGTAATAATGATTTATAACTGTTCTTATATAGAATTTGAACACGGATTTGTGGACAGGTGACTAGCATTTAGTGGTAGCTTTGAACGTGTTTGTCGTTGGGAACGAATATTTTTGCCATTCTAAAGAATATTCAAATGTAAAAGGCTCTTTTCAACATTTAAATTAGTAAAAAAATAGAATTTTATATAATTGAGTATATAACGGTCTATAATAGAATATGAGTGTATTTAAATTTTGAAAATATTAATCATATATATAGAATTAACATAGACTTTAAACCTATGTTTCTAATAAAATCATATTTATCTAACAATTTAATAAATAATAATATATAAATAATAATCAATATGATAAATAATAATTAATATATCAAACTAATAAGATTTAGTTATAAGATATAAATAGAACTTAAATAAATTTAAGTTCAAACTCCTTAATAATAAAAGACTTTATTGAATCATGTTTTTAATATGTTTTGTTGGGTTAAATAATAACAATAACTTGTCATTTTTTTATTGCGAATTCATATAATATCAAATCCTTCTTGATTGCTAATGGCTATAAAGAGCAATTCCCCAAGGCAATCCATAAGCACTCATCTTATTTGATAGACGGATCCTGAAGAAGAAATGATCAAGGTATTGTTATTTGTATTGTGGTTGGCAAATAGCCATGATATTTACAAAACTCATGCTATTCAAAAAGATGATTTGGAGATAGAAAGAGAGTTACAAGTCATTAATAAGCCCTCTCTCAAGAGTATTCAAGTACGTATTCTTCCTCTATTTCATTCTACTTTATAATAGATATGATTAATTTTTTTATATTCTCTATTTTTAATTTTATAGACAGAGTTTGGTTATATTGTCGATTGTGTTGATATTTACAAACAACCAGCATTTCATCATCCTTTGTTAAAAGATCACAAGTTACAGGTACACTTTCTTTCATTAATATCTTTAAACATGTTAACTTTTATTCAATTCTTTTTATAACACTTGTTTTATTTATTTACAGAGAAAACCTAGTTTTGTAAACTCATCTGAAAAGACAAGTACGAAGAATTCATCTAATGAAATCATATTTGGACTCCAAAAAGAAAAATGTCCAATAGGAACCGTTCCCATTCGAAGAATAACAAAAGATGATCTCGTCCAAGGAAAATCGTCGTTCTATAATCAAAGCATGACCCAAGATTTTTTGGGTGCTCATGTAAGATTTTTCTTGTACAATATACTCAAAGATTTTCTAATTGTATTTTTACAAAATGAATGCATCATAACTAATGTTTTTTCTTTAAATCTATCAAATTTTGTAGTTTGCTGAAGTATATCTCAAATCAAATCATGGTCCTTATTACAAAGTTACAGGAAGCAACAGCGTCTATAATCCAAAAGTGTCAAGAGATCAAACAAGCATGTCTCATATATGGGTTCAAAATGGACCAACAGAAAGCACTAACAAAATCAGTTTTGGATGGCACGTGAGTTTTAATTGACACAACTATTCTATGTAAAAGAAATGTATCTACTGATATTTATCATTAAATTTGTGTTAAAGGTGGCTCCGAAAGTATACGGTGGCAATACTGGAACTGTTATCTACTCTTCATGGACGGTAAGAAGAAACCGATTTACTTATAAAATTAGATATTATGCTATATAATAAATAACCTAATTTACATATTTAAATAATATATATATATAATTGTTACAGAGAGATAATCATAAGAAGACAGGATGCTACAATCTGCAGTGTTCTGGTTTTGTTCAAATTCATGGAGAACAGTACCTTGGTGCAGTAGTGCCTCGTACGTCTGTCGGAGGAACAATAATTGAGTATACATTTTCTATCAGTCAGGTTATGTTGAGGCTTACACAACTTTACTCATAATTATGTAGAACTTGCATTATTTGTGATGTTAAAAATGACATTGTATACATTTTCAGGATCCAAAAACGAAAAATTGGTGGTTAAATATTGGGGGAAAAGATGATAAGAGGATTAATATTGGATATTATCCAGCAAAATTATTCTCGAACATGGGGTCAGCTGATCAGGTGGGATGGGGTGGAAGAACAGTTACCCTTTCAGGAACTCGGAGTCCTGAAATGGGATCTGGATATTTTCCAGATCCCAACATTGGTCGTGCTTGTTACTTTAGGATGGTCTCCTTTCAAAATGAAAAAAGAACAGATCTTGGACCTGAAAAAGAAATGGTAAGCAAATTTGTCGACAGGTCCCAATGTTTCAATGCGGAATACTTTGGGCTTGGAAAAAACAAAATACTTGGATATTATCTAGAATTTGGGGGACCTGGTGGCAACTGTGGCGATTGATCATAGCAAGATACAATTATCTAAGGACTTCAAAAATCAATGAATAAAAGCATTTTAATTCATCCATCATAAAAAATTAAGAATTTTCAACGTTAGCTTCGATTACTTTAATTTACTGTTGGGCCTCGTTTTATTTTCTGCATGCCCCACTTCCTTTATTTCGTTTATGCGCTCTGCTTTCTGCACCACGGGTTTCTCCAGCACATCCATTCCCCATGTGTGTAGCTTTTTCTCGTTGCACACACACTTTTTATGTACTCCCATACTTTTATTTCCAGTTTTATCCCTTTTTTTTTCAAATTAATCTCTACATTTCACACATTCTTTCTTTTTATTTTTCTCACCTTTTCATTTTGTGGATCTTTATTTCATTTTCTTTGGGTTTTATTTCATTTCCACTCTATTAACCTTTTGCATCTCTCTTTTCTAAAAAATAATAAAAATATTACAATTGAAATAAAAATGATGAAAAGTAGTTTTATATATGATAAAAAAGTGAAAATAAAATAAAAATGATTTTTTTTTGCTTTTCCTTTTGATTCAAGTCAATTGTCCGTGTTGCATGAGACTCATTTTCTAATACCTCAAAAATACAAAAAAGAATATAAAATTTTCAAGATGTTAGATGCTAAAAAAACCCACTCTTAAGATTCTGTTATATAAAGAAATCTTGAGAGTAACTAATATTCCAATTATTTAATTAAAAAAATATTAAAATGGTTGTCATTTGTAAAACATGTGAAGATGAAGATGATAAGCAAAATTGTATAAGTAAAGTGCAGCTAATGGTAAAGATTTTTCTTTCAAATTTGGGATAATGTACTAATTCATTTTTTCACAAAATTTCCCAAAAGATACAAAGTAACTTTTTGTGAGCTTATATATGATTTGATATATACTGGAAATTGTGAAAGTATGTGTGATGGTTTCCATGATTTCAGAATTTAATATGTAAGGAGAATGAGATACGTTTTTGAAATTAAGATTTCATCAAATCCATATGAAATTTTCATGTGTCAAAAAGAAGATATCTTCATGATATTTTGTTTCGATTTGACATAAATAATTATAATGAAGTCAAAGAATCCAATGTTTTTATTAACGTTTTCTGTTTTAGGTTGATTGTTCCTCAATGGGAGCAATTGGTTGTTAGGGTTAGTTTTTCTATTATGAGAAAGAGTTTTTCTAACCGTAATTCCTCTTCTTTCTCTGTGTTTCAAGAATCCTATATATATAGGGTTCCTTCCCCCCTTTTCTCCTCTTGCACAAAATATACAGAAATATTATTGAATGTTAAAAGTTCTTACCTTTCTTTGCTACTTCTTCTTCTCCTGGGTCTTGTTGTTTCTCTTTCTCTACACCTTGATTCAGCTTCTCCAGGAAATGTGTTTCTGTCATGGAGGTCTCCAGAACCTTTGCTGCTTCCGCACGTGAGTCTCTCTCCACGTTTTATCATATATGCTACTTTAATATGGTATTAGAGCAGGTATACTTGTTCTGCCTCTGCTGCGCTCTGTTCTTGGTTTCTTTCCTACTCTCTTTGTTGTTCTTGGATCATGGAATACACAGACTAGACCAATAATCCTTCCAGCCCTTTCTATCTACATCCAGGAGAGAATCCTGGTCTCACTCTCATTTCTTAGGTCCTTAATGAGACCAATTATGCTTCTTGGAGTAGAAACATGAGAAGAGCTCTACTGTCCAAGAACAAGTTAAAATTCATTGATGGAGGGATCAAAAGACCCCAGAGAGATGATCCTCTTTTTGATTCCTGGGAGAGGTGCAACATGATGGTGCTTTCTTGGATCATCAAGACTCTCTCATCTCAGATTGGAGAGAGTGTTAAATATGCGGAGGATGCCAAAGAGTTATGGGAAGAACTTAAAGAAGGGTTTTCTAAAGGGGACTACTTCAAGATTTCTGATTTGCTTCAAGAGATACACTCCATCAAGCAGGGAGAAAGAACGGTTAGTCAATTTTTCACTAATCTAAAAATCTTGTGGGAAGAATTGGAGTCTCTTAGACCCATACCTTGCTGCACATGTAAAGTTCCTTGCAGTTGTGATCTGTCTAAGACTTTTCACAAATACAGAGAAATGGAGCATGTTGTTTGCTTCTTAAAAGGATTGAATGAATGCTACAATACTGTGAGAACACAAATTTTGCTAATGGAACCTCTTCCTAGTATTAACCGTGTTTTCTCCCTCATCATGCAACAAGAAAGGTAAGAAAGACATGATTATGGAGTCAACAACCAGAATACTGAGATTAAGGTCCTTGCCAACACTATTGTCAAGCAAAACCAGTGGAGAAATGATCAAAGTTGGAAACATAATGGACGTGGAAATGGACCTCACAGTCAAGGAAGAGGAAGATGAAAGAATCCAAACTATGGGAAACAATGTTCCTACTGCCATAAGATGAACCATACAGTGGATGAATGTTACTCCAAGCATGGATATCCACCTTGGTACAAAAAGGGGGATAACAACAGCCAAGAAAAAAAAGGACATAGTGAATGGAATTTTGTCAATTCTGCCTCTGCATAATCACATTCTAACTATGCCCATATCAGCACTAATTTTGCTCCAAATAACTTTACTTCAGAACAAATGCAAAAGATATTACAAATGATAGAGAAGGTTGACAATCCTTCTCACAACATCAGTCAAATTCAGAGAAACACCATAGAAGACAAACAAGGTATGTTTTCCTGGATCATGGACACAGGGGCCACTGATCATGTGACCCATGACAAAAACAACTTTGTTACTTTCCATAAGATTAAACCTATATCTGTTAGGTTGCCCAATAATGACATTGTCACAGCCCATTATGCTGGGACAATTCAATTTTCAAGAGATTTTATTATCTTCAATGTTTTATACGTACCTGAATTTTCTTTCAATCTTATATCTGTCCAAAATTTAACCAGGGACATACACTGCACACTAATTTTTTCTTTTAAGTCGTGTCAAATACAGGACAACTCTACATTGAAGATGATTGGATGTGCTAATGTCTAGAAGGGCCTCTACTACTTGCAATCCTTCCCTGTCTCTGACCAAAATTTAACTATTAAATCTATTTTCTCCTATAAACATGTAAACATAAACTTGTGGCATTATAGGCTAGGACATCCTGTACACAGAATTGTTGAAAAGATATGCAAGAATTTTCCTTATGTTCAAACTGCTTCTAATGATGCTTGTGATATATGTCATTATGCCAAACAACACAAATTGTCCTTTCCTAAAAGTGTTTTTGTTTCTACTAATTGTTTTGAAGTTATACACTGTGATATACGGGGAGCTATCTCCATTCCTTCTATTAATGGGCATAAAACTTTCTCACCATAATTGATGATTATAGGAGACACAGCTGGACTTTTCTTATGCAAAATAAAGGTTAGGCTAGGGATTTATTGTAGAATTTCATTGTTAAAGTTAAAACTCAATTTGACAAAACCATTAAGATCATTAGAACTGATAATGGGCTTAAGTTTAATTGTTCTAATGTGTATGATTCTCATGGTATTGAGAATCGAACTAGTTGTGTTGAAACCCCACAACAGAATTCTGTTGTGGAGAGAAAACACCAACATATATTGAATATTACTCGCAGTTTACTTTTTCAATCTAACATTCCCTATGCTTATTGGTCTTATGCTGTGTCCCATGCCATATACTTAATGAATAGGCTTTCCTCTCCCATTATTAATGGAAGAACTCCTTTTGAAGTGTTATATGATAGCCCTCCTACCTATCTAAACTTAAAGGTTTTTGGTTGTTTATGCTTTGCTACTACATTGGAGAATAACAGAAGTAAATTTGACTCTAGAGCTAGAAAAGGTATTTTTCTAGGATATAAGAATGGTATGAAGGGTTACATTATTCTTGACATTAACACCAGGGAGATCTTTATAAGTAGAAATGTGATTTTTTATGAGGATGTTTTCCCATACATAAGTGAACAAAGCAATAAAGAAGCTCATAATAATGAAGAATATAAAATGTCTTTTCTAAAGATATGTCCTGCAGTTGTGATTCTATCAACAAGCAAAACTTGACTGAGAATGGCAGAAATGGACAAAACAACACTGAGGATGTCAATGTCAGTGCTGAAAACACTAATCCTATGGAGAATGAGGAAGTTCACAGCCAACGAAAATCCAACAGAGTTAAAAGAACTCCTGAATACTTGAAAGATTACCTTCTTGAAGCAGACCAACCTTCATCCACATCTCTATGCATCAAAAAACGGTTTGAAAACTCCTTACCCTATCTCTCATGCTTTATCTTATGAGTCTTTATCTGAAAAACACTTAAAATACACCCTGGCTTTAACTGCCAGCAATGAACCCAATTCATATGATGAAGCTAGAAATAGTCCTGAATGGATAGATGCTATGCAAAAGGATATTAAAGCCTTATAGGATAATAACACCTGGTTTTTGACTCAACTTCCCCATGGAAAGAAGCCTATTGGGTGTAGATGGGTTTACAAAATTAAACATAAAGTTGATGGTACTATGGAAAGATATAAGGCTCGTTTGGTGGCAAAAGGGTATACTCAGCAAGAGGGAAAGACTTTATGGACACTTTTTCTCCTGTTGCTAAACTAACCTCTGTCAGATTATTATTAGCACTTGCTGCCTCAAAAAACTGATTCCTACACCAACTTGATGTGGATAATGCTTTTCTACATGGAGATCTAAAAGAAGATGTTTATATGGAACCTCCAATCGGTCTAGATGCTGACACTAAAGGACAGGTTTGCAAGATGACAAAATCTCTTTATGGCCTAAAGCAGGCTAGTAGGCAATGGTTTGAAAAACTATTTACTTTTCTCATTTCTAAAAATTACATCCAATCAAAATCTGACCATTCTCTCTTCATCAAAAGAACACCTACAGATTTCACTGCTTTGCTTGTGTATGTAGATGATATTGTTTTGGAAGGTAATTCTATGGTTGAAATTACTCACATAAAGACACTTCTACATCATCAATTTCATATAAAAGATTTGGGAGCACTCAAATATTTTCTAGGATTTGAGGTTGCTAGATCTAAAAAGGGCATACATCTTTGTCAAAGAAAATATGCTCTTGACATCCTTGAAGAAACAGGAATGATGGGGAGGAAGCCTTGTTCTACCCCTTTTTTGAGCAACACAAATTCCTTGTACAAAACCGAAAATTACTTGGATAATCCTAGTCTTTATCGCAGCTTGATTGGGAAGTTGCTCTATCTTACTAACACTAGACCTGATTTGTGTTTCACTATCAATCTTCTAAGTCAATTTATGCAGGAACCTACCAGCCACCATTATTAGGCTTTGCAGCATGTTCTAAGATACATAAAGGACTCTTCTTTGCTGCTGACTCTGACATTTAAATAAAGGCCTTTAGTGATTTTGATTGGGCTACTTGTCCCAACACCAGAAGATCCACCACAGGCTTTTGCTTCTTCCTTGGTTCCTCCCTCATCTCATGGAAGTCAAAGAAACAAAGTACTGTTTCGAGGTCCTCAACAGAAGCTGAGTATCGTGCTCTTGTTGCCACCGTATGTGAAATACAGTGGCTTCACTACCTTTTGCAGGATCTTTGCATTCAACCTACTGCTACCGCTGTTCTCTTCTGCGACAACAACTCTGCCAGGCATATAGCACACAACCAGAGTTTTCACGAACGGACCAAACACATTGAACTGGATTGTCATGTTGTGAGAGAGAAGATTCAAGCGAAACTTCTGCATCTCCTCCCTATTCGATCGGAAGAACAACTCGTCGATATTTTTACTAAGTTTCCTCACCGTGTTCGTTTTAGATCTATCATCCCCAAGCTTGGATTAGTCAATATACACCATCGAGCTTGAGGGAAGACTATTAATGTTCTCTATTTTAGGTTGATTGTTCCTCAATGGGAGCAATTGATTGTTAGGGTTAGTTTTTCTGTTATGAGAAAGAGTTTTTCTAACCGTAATCCCTCTTCTTACTCTGTTTCAAGAATCCTATATATCTAGGGTTCCTTCCCCCTTTTCCCCTCTTGTAGAAAATATACAGAAATATTATTGAATGTTAAAAGTTCTTACCTTTCTTTGCTACTTCTTCTTCTCCTGGGTCTTGCTCTTTCTCTTTCTCTGCACCTTGATTCAGCTTCTCTAGGAAATGTGTTTCTGCCATGGAGGTCTCCAGAACCTTTGCTGCTTCCGCACGCGAGTCTCTCTCCACGTTTTATCGGACCACCCAATTTTTACTATCACGCACGAGATGTTTATACCTCGGCGTGAAGGGTTTGTTGTAAGTCCCACATCGATTAGAGTAAATGCCAAATTATAATATATAAGTGAGGTGCAAATCTCACCTTACAATCCGGTTTTGTAGGGTTGAGTTAGGCTTAAACCCACTTCTAACATGGTATCAGAGCCATGGTTAGAGCCTATCCTAGCGATATTTGTTGTTTGTTGGGCATATTGTTTCACCTGCTATCGGGCCGCTATCGGACCACCCATTAAAAATATCTAATCCCATGTTCAAGATGTATGTACCTCGGTGTGAGGGGATATGTTGGAAGTCTCACATCGACTAGAGATAAGACCAATTCATAGTTTATAAGTGGGTGCAAACCTCACCTTACAAGGTTTTGTGGGGTTGAGTTAGGCTTAAAGTCCACTTCTAACCGTTTTTAATACAAAACTATAAACTCATTGCTCTGCAACAAAAAATATTTAAATATTTAAATGGCAACACTAAACATGGTATTTTCTACAAGAGGAAAACAAACATATTGTTACTTATATAATAAGTGATTTTACTCGAGCAAAACAAATATTGTTACTTATATAAACAGTGATTTGGATGATAAGAAGAACACATTAGGTTTTGTGTTTTCTTTAGGATCCGAAACATTTGATGGTCTTCTTAAAAACAACTAGTGCTAACACCGTCTACCACATAATCCAGTATTTAAGTAGCTTTTGTTTTAAATAAATTAAGTCAATTGACCTTGTGAGACCCTAAATAATTAACTCTGAAATACATGTCAAATCACAATCAATTTCACTGCTGAGTCACCTGGCTGCTTTCATTAAGGCACCGCGCCACACACTAGGATTCATTAAAAACGCACTAAACGCTGCATGCACGAGCGCCACTTGTCACGTTGGAAGATTCTGAAGTCAGAGTGAGTGGGCAGGTGTCGGCTTGGGAAACGTTCATCCTAACGAACTTGGATTGAACAAAATGATTTTTCGAAAAACCCTTCCACTCACCTACATCACTCATCTTCTTCCTCAGAACCTAACCTTTCATTTTCTCCGGCCTCTCTCTAAAAACATCCAACTTCTCTCTACTATAAATCTCACGCCTCTCCTCCAATCACATTTCAGAACCGTAGGAACGTTCTCGGAGACGCTGACGTTATTTTGGACCGAACAGAATTAGGATCTAAGCTGGTAAGTCCTCTCCTCCAGTTGTTCGTCCATTTGGTTTCTTGCGAAACCAGATTCTGGGTTCATGCATGGGTGAAACCTGAGTTATGATTGATTCTGGTGTATAGATTAAGTGGAAGTCAGTAAGTGGACCTTGGAGTAGAACACTGTTAGAGGACGCACCATACCCTACTTTAGGACATTTCGCATATTAATCCGGGTAAGGGAAGCTTATATGTTTAATTTATACTTGAAGGTGGTATGATCTGATTTGGATGTATGCATGTTGATGATTGAAATGTATGTATGCAGTATGAAATGCGAATGTATGATGTATGATGATTGAGATGTATGATCATGAACATGAATGCTTATGGTGTATGAAGTAAATCTGGATGAGGATATTGAATATGAAGTATTTGGAATGAATGTTATAAAGTTTATAAATTGAAAATCATATGAATTATAAAGTATAAGTTTAAATGTTGGAAATCTGAGACCTGTTATGGTTGAAAAATCTGAAACGTAAATCACCTTATATGATAAATTACGCTCGTCACCGTACGGTCTTATACCGTTCGGTTTTCCCTGAAAATAACTTAGAATGGAATTCTTTCATTTGGGAAGAACTCCGCTTGAGAGCGAGCGTCCCCAATTAAATGTCTGAGCGTTCGTTTCAGCTCAACTGTATATAAATACATTACACTTTAAAATAGGTAACGTTCGGTCTTATACCGAACGTTCGTCCTAAACAATGCTCAGTCTTAAACCAAGCGTTCGTCTTAAATAGCGCTTGGTGTTAAATCAAACGTTCGTCTTAAAGAGCGCTCGGACTTATTCTACCTAAGGGTTCGTTTTAATGAAGTGTTCGGTCTTAGATTGAACGCTCGTCCTTATTTTTGATTCCTTAACGAATGTAAATAGCGTTCGTTCAAATATTACAGTATTCATCCTCTTACGTTCGTTCAAATACTGGCATCGTTTCTTTATATATAAAATTTTACAGAGAAAATTCTAAGTATTATTGACCATCCTTGGTACATTGAATCTGGTCCAAGATCTTCTTTATTATGAAAATTTTCTAAGTATCTTTATGCCTTCAATAGAGTCAGTTCATTTAACTGACCAAACAGAGAGTCACGGTCGTCCATTCAGTACTTTATTTGGACGTTCGTCCTAAATTCTTCAAAGGACTGAACGTTCGTCCTTCTATGCTCTTAAAGTTAAAGATGAGAATGAGGATAAATTATAAGATATTACCATGTGAACACTATATTGAGTGATTTTATGAGTATGGGACTAACCTCGAGTGATAGCTGATTAGGTATATCCCGGCTATTACATCACTCGGGTGCGAGGACGCCTGTAGCTACACGGTTTCATACAGTCCGGACGGTCGTCTTATATATATATATATATATATATATATATATATATATATATATATATATATATTTATACAATGTTACATGATGTTATATGTTAAACTATGTGATTGTGTGGAATGATATGTTCACTGTATGTGTTGATGTATATATTAAATTATATAAGCTTACCCTTTCGTTTTTCCTTGTGTTGTCTACTGTCTATGTACGTTCGTCCTGTCTTGCAATGATCATCCGTGTGGATGTGAGCAGAAGGCGAGGCCACTCTGGAAGACGTTATTGAAGAAGAGAATTTGGTCGAGGTGGAAGTAAAAGCTGAGCCTTAGAACGCTCGTTATGTTAGAATTGTAAATGTTAGATTTCATTTTGACGTTCGGTTAAATATTTTGTAAAACCGTTCGTTCTAGACTTTCCTTATTTTCCGTTTCGTAAATGGTATTTTCTGTATATAAGCCGTTCGGCTTTGGAACCTTGATCCATTATTGTAAAGACTGCACTGTTTTACTGTTTTAATGTAATTAATTCTGATTATGGTAATTACTGTATTTTGGGATGTTACAGACCTATTCTTTAGAAAGTAAAAGCTATATTTTAGTTTATGATCTAGTTAGGTACAATCTACTAATTCTTGAATCTACTAATTCTTGTGTGAAGTAGTGGAGTTAGATAAGTTACCGTTTCTACTTAGTATTTGGTTATAAAATGTAATACTATTTCAGTTTTTGATTAATACAAATTGTTACAGAATTTAAAAAACTATTCTACTTTATTTGTGTTCACACACTTTCCGGCATCCATAGCTCTGTTCTTCGTTTCATTTTGGCACTGCAGAGCGTAATAGATAGAAGAAGGTAATTCATCGCTCATGCAACTTTTCACCCTTCAATTTCTGTGTACCAGACATCACTACGAAAGCTGATACTAGGAATAAAAAACGCAGAGAACCTTGAAATTCCTACTGTTATCAGTATGTTTAAATTTTGAATGGAATAATTATTAAAAATAGAAAAAAAATTATCCCCTTATTTGACGGTAATGGGAAAATTTATATGAAAACTAATATTCTAATATTCCAAATGTGAATCTATCATATCTCCAAATCATTTCTAACTATTTCACTTCATAATTAGACATAGACAAAATAAATTGTAACACCACAAATCCACAATTAACAACAATTCCGAAATTCATAAATTTTTTAACCCGCGTTATGAATATGACTCATTTATGGTTAAAAAATAAATTAATTAATTCCATTGACATTATTTATTTAATACTTAAAATAATATTATTATAATTCAAATCCTAAATTATTTAATAAAAAACATAATGATATCTCTTCTTCTGTTGTTACCGAACGGTGGACAACATAATTTTACCAAGCGGCTGCAGAGTGCTGAAGACCACCGAACGATTGCAGATTAACGAACGTCTACCGAATGTCTACAGACCACCGAACAGCTGGGACACTCGGAAGTCGTTCAGTTACAATGTTATAGAATAAGTTTTGTTAATTTTGTTTTTTCTTTCTTCCTCTTTGTATAAATACTTTACTTTCGCTGTACTTTAAAACTTACTACTAATACAATGGCGGCATGATATGCTTGTCGCTCTTGAAACCAAGAATAAAGACAAATTCGTTCTTGGTACTATTTCTTGCCCTCCTCCTGATGATGTTCTTCATGAAGCCTGGAAAAGATGCAACAAGATGGTGATCTCATGGCTGACGCGCTCCATGACTCTACCCATCAAACAATATGTTATGTGGATGGATTCTGCGTATGAGATTTGGACCGATCTCCTTCAACGTTTTTCTCATGGCGATAAGTTTCACATCGTTGATCTCCAAGAAGCACTTCAATCTTGCAAACAAGGTGATTCAATTGTCTCTCAGTATTATACTCGTCTTTAAATCATTTGGAAAGAACTTTCTCTGTATAAGACCATTCTTGTCTGCACCTGTAATTCTCCTTGCAATTGTGGCTTATTGACCAAGATTCAACAAGAGCACAACGATGATTCTGTCATCAAGTTTCTCCGTGGATTAAACGATGAATTTTCTCCAGTCCGTTCGCAAATTATGCTAATGGAACCCATGCCGACTCTCCCTAAAACCTTTTCTTTGGTCCTTCAACAAGAATGGGAATTTCACAATTCCTCATCACAAATTCCATAAGATTCAATGGCTAACTTCAATTTCCAAGACCCTTAGAACAAGACTTCTAATACCTCTCGTGGTGCATTTTTTGGTCGTGGACGAGGACGTAATACTAAATTTGGTGGTTGTGCCAAATACTGCGATCATTGCAAAAGAACCAATCACACATCTGGCAGTTGCTGGATCAAATATGGTCTTCCTCAAGGTTATAAACCCACCATCAAACCGAATTCTGCTTTCTCCAATCCCTTTGCCAACCTGACTGATGGCATTTCACACACCTCCAATGATTCCTCTACTGCTAAAACCCAAGATCAATGTACTTTTTCACAAGAACAGTATGACGCTCTTCTTGGCTTATTGAAACAGTCTCAACCTCCTACTCCTAGGGAGGCCAACGTTAATCAATGCACTCCACAGTCATCAGGTTCTTTTTCTAAACTCAATTTTTCTTCTTGGATTATAGATAGTGGAGCTACTGATCATATATGTTCTTCAAAATTTCTTTTTAATTCTTTACAGCCTATCGCTCCTATCTCTATACGCTTACCAAATCATAGTTTTGTTACTGCTAAATTCTCAGGGACAGTTATTTTAGGCAATTTGGTTTTGCACAATACTCTATTTGTTCCCAATTTCTCTATTCATCTTATTTCTATTTCTAAATTGTTACATTCCAATAATTCTTACATTGTCTTTCATCAAAATAGTTGTCTCATTGTGCAGATGGATACTTACCAGACGATTGTAGTAGCTAAGAAATACTAAGGCCTTTTTTTTAGTAATCATACCATAAATCCTTCAGAATTAAACGTCTTTCATTCTGCTTTTCATAATAGCTCTAGTGATTCTTGTAATTTGTGGCACATGAAACTTGGACATCCTTCAAATAAAATTTTCCAAACATTAGCTTCTCAATATCCTGATATTTCTTTTCAATCTATTGATGCTTGTGCTTTTGCAAAACAAAAACGCCTTCAATTTTCTGTTAGCAAAACTAAATCTCCTTGTTTCTTTCATCTCATTCATGTTGATATTTGGGGCCCCCTTTCTATTACTTCCGTTGATGGATATAAATATTTTTTGACCATTGTTGATGACTATAGTCGTTTCACATGACTCTTCTTTTGAAACACAAATGTAACGTTAAATCTTTACTTCAAAACTTCCTTCTTTTAACTGAAAACCAGTTTTCTTGTAAACTTAAAATTATAAGATCTAACAATGGAAAAGAATTTCTTCTTAATGATTTTTATTCCACTAAAGGCATTTTTCATGAAACTACTTGTGTTGCTACTGCCCCAACAAAATGACATTGTTGAAAGGAAGCATCAACACATTCTCAATGTTTGTCGATCTCTTCTTTTTCAATCTAGAGTTCCTAACATTTTTTGGTCTTATGCTATAAAGCTTGCCATTCATATTATTAATAGATTGCCCACACCTTTTCTTCAAAATAAATCTCCTTATGAACTAGTTTATTCCATCAAACCTGATTTTTCAAATCTGAAAGTTTTTGGATGTTTATCATACTCCAGCTTTATTACTGCAGGACGCACAAAACTTGATTCCAGAAGCAACAAAATGCATTTTTCTTGGATACAAATCTGGAACCAAAGGGTTTGTGTTGTATGATCTGCATTATTATTTCACGAAATGTCATTTTTCATGAACATATTTTTCCCTATCAAACTTCTTTCACTTCATCTTCCTCTCCTACACATGATAATACTTTTGATGTTATTCTTTTTTATTTTCCAAATCTGACACCTGTTTCCACTACCCCCAATTATCCACCTTATAACACTTCTCATTCTGCTTCTGATAGTATCATTATTCCTACTGTTGAACAAAAAGTTTCTCTTAGAAACAAAACTAGAGCTAAATATTTAGATCATTACTATTGTGGTACTACTTCTAGCATTACCTCATCCAATACTACCCCGTATCCTATGCATTTGTTTCTTTCTTATGCTAATTGTTCTTCTAACCACACTTCTTTTTGTCATAATATTTTTGCACAAGTTGAACCTTTTTCTTTTAAAGAGGCCAGGAAGTTTGAATGTTGGCAGCAGGCTATGAATTTTGAACTTGTTGCTCTTGAAAGAAACCAAACATGGACTTTGGTGAATCTCCCTGCTAGTAAGAAACCCATCAGTTGTCGTTGGGTTTATCATATCAAACATAAATCGGATGACTTTATTGACAGATATAAAGCTCGTTTAGTGGCAAGAGGTTTCACTCAAACTGAAGGATTGGATTACAATGAAACTTTTTCCCCTATTGTTAAAATCACCACGGTTAGCTTGTTCTTGCTCTTGCTGCCATCAACAAATGGTTTCTTCATCAATTGGATGTTGACAATGCTTTTCTTCATGGTGATTTAACTGAAGAAATATACACGAAGCCTCCCCTGGTCTGTCTGTCTACTCCTGATCTCGTTTGCAAGCTTCAAAAGTCCCTTCATGGTTTAAAACAAGCCAGCAGAAATTGAAATCACAAACTCACATCAGAATTACTTTCTATCGGGTATACACAAAGCTCTGTTGACCACTCTTTATTTATCAAACATTCTCCCTCTACTATCACCATTATTCTGGTCTATGTTGATGATATCCTTCTTTCTGGAAATAACTTGTCTGAAATCACTATTGTCAAAGATAATCTCCATAACAAGTTTCACATTAAAAATCTTGGAGATCTCAAATATTTTCTAAGATTCGAAATTGCTAGATCTCAAGCTGGAATATGTATCAATCAACGAAAATATTGTCTTGAATTGATTTCTGAAGCTAGTATGTTAGGATGTAAACCTGTTCCCACACCTATTGATCCTTCTGTCAAACTTCATGCTGATGAAGGCATCCCTCTCACAGATCCTTCTTCTTATCGGTGTCTTATTGGACGATTACTTTATCTCACTAATGCGCGGCCGACATTGCTTTTGCCGTCCAACAACTTAGCCAATTTGTTTCTACTCCTCGTCAACCTCATATGCAATAAGCCATGAGGATCATTAGATACTTAAAGAATGCTCCTGGTTCTGGTCTGTTGTATGCTGCTAATAATTCCTTCCGCATTCATGCATACTCTGATTCTGATTGGGCTACTTATGCTACCACTAGAAGATCCATCTCTGGTTTCTGTGTTTTTCTTGGAACTGCTCTTATTTCTTGGAAATCAAAGAAACAAACCACCGTTTCCAAATCTTCTTCTGAAGCCGAATACAAGTCTTTAGCTTCTCTAACTTGTGAACTACAATGACTACAATATCTTTTAAAAGATCTGCATATACCGTGCCCGACTCCTTACTCTTTCTATTGTGGCAACAATTTTTCTATCCACATTGCCAAGAATCCCACCTTTCATGAGAGAACCAAGCATATAGATATAGACTGCCACGTTACTAGACAAAAGCTTCAAGATGGTCTCATCAAGCTTCTTCATGTTTCTTCTACCAATCAAGTTGCGGATGTTTTCACCAAATCTCTTTATCCTTCTCCTTTTAATACTATTACTTTCAAGTTAAACATGCATAGTATTTATGTTCATCTTGAGGGAGGGTGATAGAGACCTTAACAGATCTCTTCTTCTATTGTTACCGAACGGTGGACAACAGAATCTTACCGAACGGTGGACAACAAAATCTTACCAAACGGCTGCAGAGTGCTGAAGACCACCGAACGACTGCAGACTAACGAACGTCTACCGAACGTCTACCGAACGTCTACCGAACGTCTGCAGACCATTAAACGGCTGAACACTCAGAAGTCGTTCGATTACAGTGTTATAGAATAAGTTTTGTTAGTTTTGTTAATTATATTTTTTCTTTCTTCCTCTTTGTATAAATACTTTAGTACTTTAAAACTTACTACTGATATTATTCACTTTCTCCTTTATTTTATCTGGAATTCTTCTTTATATGGAATTCTTAGTTTCTCTCTTTTTCTCACACACTCACACATAATATTTATAGCAGAATACCTTTTTATTCTTGAACTTCGAATTATCATTTAGCTATGATATTTGAAAATACAAAATAGAGATCACACAACATGTCAAATCGGACGCTTATAATGCTTAAAAAAACTAAATCACAACAAAAAGTTAGTAAGTTAGTCAATTTGTATTCCGGATATATCACATTAGTTTTAAACTCTTCTATTTTATAAATTTTCTAATTAATAGACATACGAGACAACTAATTATATAACACAACTTAAAAGCCATGGTTTCCGGGGGAAATTACACTGTAAAACAATATAGTGTTTTGAATCGAAAATGAATAAATTAAAATCAAATAAAAATGTTTTGAAATAGAAGTTTCATCTATTTTTAATTGTAAATAGCTTAAAAAATGAAATTTCACCTCTTTACTAAACTTCCCTCCTTTGATTCCTATTTTAACTGAGAATTGTTATTTTTCCTTAAAAAAAATTAAGAGTAAGATGAGAAACCTATATTCATTTGATACGTCTAATAAAAAGTAAAATAGCCTTATAAAAATAAATTTTTGTAATTTTTCAAAAAAAAATTGTAAAAAAAATAATATCAAATAAATGTAATAAAAAAAATGATGTATGAAAGTATCATTTTATTTTTAAATAGGTTTAATAGCCAATTTAGTCTCCACTTTGGTTGAAAAATCTCAATTTAGTCCCTCGTTATAAAAGTGTTTTACATTAGTCCTAACTTTTAAAATAGTGGGTCAGATTGGTCCCTTTCGTTAAATATAAGTTAACGAAATTAATGGATGATGATGTGACACAGCTTAAATTAATGAGATTTTTCAACCAAAGTGAGGACTAAATTGGCTATTAAACCTTTTAAATAAAACTTAAATCTATCTGTCCACTCTTCATGTTTGGCTTAGTGGGAACGTGTAGTTCTTCTCTCCTGGCTTCGTGGCTTTACCGTTACACTGGCAAATTGGTAATTTTAACCAAACCCTAGTTCAATAGGGGATATATAAATCAACGTCAAGACCCCTCCTTTTCTCCGCTCACTTTCTCTGTATTATCCTATCTCATAATTTTTCATAGCCCTAAGTATCTCTTCTCTAAATTTTCTCTCTTCAATCAACATTTCTTTCTGTTAGTAAGCTGCATCTACTATGATTGCCTGTTTCTCTTGCAGTGGAACAGGTGATACGAACAGATGCGAAATTGAAAGGTTCCTCAATGGACTGGCATAGTCCCAATTTTAATGGATTTTTGCTATTTCTCGTAGGATTCACAATGTCTAATCTTTTGTACAGATTTCGCTCTTCTATTTTCTGGGTCTCGGTTATCGTTTTCTAAAATTAAGAAATCATTAGCCAGCGAAGATTTTTCTTTTTAGTTCTTATATTCTTTTCGGCTTCGATTATTATTTCCTAAAATTGACGGATTCGTGGTCAAATTTGCATCTTTGTTTGGCTTTAATTATTTTGTGTTATTCTTTTTTATGTTTTTTTTATCTGGGTGTATAAATATGTATGTGATTGCTCGATGATGATTCTTTTGCTTTAACCACACCGAAGAGATGCTGGATGGGGCTTTAGGGGTCATTTCCTTTTAAGATTTGATGTGATCTTATTGTGCTTGGTTTGGCCTGGTGACTTCGACTTCTAACTTAAGAGGTATTTGGTTACCTTTTCTTTTAGAGATCGGGAGAGGGCTTTTTCAAGCACTTCAAGGGACTCAGCTTAAATTGGAGGGATCTTTACCTATCTCAAGTTTTCTCATGTAGAAAAAACTGGCCTTTCAACTGAGAGCAATCAATCACTACACCTACTCTTTATGTCATTGAATTTAGTTTTTGATTCCCTTGTAATTTTCAGTTGTTTATTTGTTTCATGGTGGCTATTGTTTATTCAAGTCTTGTACTGTTTATCCAATTTGATTTTGGTCTCCAAAATTTTTAATTGAAGAATTTTGTCCTTCAACTTCAAAAATTATATAAAATTGGTTATTTTATTTTATTTTATTTTCTTGATAATAAAATATCATTCCTAAATATTAAGTTTTAAATTTTAGAAGTAACCAAATAACTGCACGTGATTTTGAAATTTTAAACTAGATTTACCCATTCGAATGAAGTCTAGATAGAAAGTATTACATATGGTTTCTCTGTATTTTTGCGTTAGAACTCTTGTATGTTGAAATAGTAAGGTGTATTTCTACAGCGACCCTAATATCAGTTATAGTTTTAAATTGGTATTAGTTAACACCATGAGGCATTATAGTGTTACAATGTAAAGTATATTTATATGGTGCTACAGTTCAATGGATTGGAGAGAATTTAGGGTGTTGGAGAAGGAGTTGGTGCTGCAGTCTTAACTGATGTGAAGAGAAGGGAGAAAAACTTTTCTGCAAGAACAGCATTGGCTGCATCTGATGGATGGAAGGCATCCCAAAATACAAACTCATGGCGGTTTCTGCAGACCTTTGAGTTTGGCAAACACAAACCTCCAATACTCGTGTCTACGTTGCAACATGACGTGTTTGAAACCTTAAAACCTGCTAAATCGTTAATTAAAAAATTTGTTATGTACAGCCAGAAAAAAATGCCACATGATTTCATGTTAACTAAGTGGGTTGAAATATTTTTTAGTCATACCATAGCCATGTTTTTTTATGATATTAAATAGAAGAGATGTCAAATTATTACCGTAAGTGGAGGGATTATTGATCAAGTCAAGAACTAACGGGTAAGTATCTGCGAAAATGAACTTTGCATTCGGAAGACGAAGATTAAGTCTGTTGATTAGCTTCTGTACATTTGAGTTGAATTGCAGAATCCATTCATTGATTCGCTTTAGACATTGGCCACGTTTGGATTTGACCCTCTGCGATGGAATACAACCGAGTGGACCTAAGCCATGGAAAACTATTTTTCGTGCTCCCAGTTGATAAAGACTCTGGTATAATCAGTTTCTTTAGTAGTTGATTGAACTATATGTAGATATATGATGATACTGATGTGAAGAAGTATTTCTTACTAGAACATAGTTTGTTCAGATATTGTATAAAGTTCTGCATTGATTTTTACCTGAAGTTGTTGATCTAAGGTTGAGATTAAGAGCTCTATGAACTCTTCATGAGTGTATTGTTGGCCATCTGGCAGAAAGGGTTGCAAGAAATTGTTGACGTAATCATTGCTGCCTGACAAAGATTGCAGGACATGGGAAATCAAAGGATTTAACATTCAAAGCAATATTAGTAGAACAAAGTTCAGATTCCTCTTTAAAAGCAGATTTTAGTCAGAGTTAAAATTTTATTAGTGAAATTCGCATATTGTTTATTTACAATAGAAGTGTATTTATAATAGAAGTGCAAGATAGACTATTTTTGCGTGTGTAGTGTTACCAATCCCAATGAAGTATGTGGCCTCATTGAAGTGCTTGTTGGCAGCCACCTCTCTTATGTTTGCTGTGATTACTTCTTTTGTTTTCTTGAAATTGTTGATTTGATCATCGAAAGATAACCTCTGAATCTATAATAATCAAAAGATAGAGAATAAGTTAGATAAGCCGAAGCCACTCAAGTTATAATCTGTAAATAGGATTCTGAGGGCTTGAAGATTGTATGCTTACAAAGTAAAGTCCCGTATCATTCAAAATTCCTGCCCCACCTGATGCATAGTTTACTCCTTTGAGTAAGGTATCAACATTTTGAGTCACCGACAGATAAGCTGGTGGTGATGGAATTCCAAGTTTTGCAGCTGCAAAAAGCCATAAATAAACAAGACCCCATCAAAACATTGCTAGGTAGTTAAATAGCATTTGCAGTCACATCTCAAAATATTATCATTGACTATCTTCAAACCAGTGTGTCACATTTTTACTGATAGACATGAAAACAAAAACAGGAAAAAGTTGAGTTGCAGAAAATACATATGAAATCACCAATAGTCCTCCCATTGCAGAATCTTCCAGTAGCTTGACCACCACTATAGTCAATTCCATACCAAGGATAATTAGATTTGGCTAAAGAATATTGCAGAAAATTATTGTTCCCAACATCTGTCAAGGAGTCACCAAATATGTATGTTACAGGAGCAGCTGCTAGAGCAATTGCTGCCATAGAGAAGATACAAGCAGCAAAAACCAGCCTTGACATTGGCAGATTTGTTTTTTCAACCTTCTACTGCTGAACATATAGAATTGAGTCATGGTTTTTATAGCAGTATTGCATTCAAGTTCTGCACTGTTGTGTCAATTCTTCAAGCATGCGTGTTAGTTGCTTATTTTCCAAACCACATTGACATTGAAACTGAATGGTTTATCTCTTCTTATTGTGATAAAATCATAAAACTTAGTGGTTGGATTCTCTTTAAGAGGAGTTGGCCAACAAAGAACATTAGAGTCAGCAATGTTAGCTTTTACTGATTCACTACTTTAAATGGCGCACGGGCACACATTCGTGTTGCATTTTCTGTTTGGTGTCTCACTCAATTCTTTTACTTGCCGAAGGTTAATTGAAGGACAAGCAAATCCTCTTTGTCAAAGAAAATTTAGAAATATGTGAATAAGCTAGTGAGAATTATATTCAATATTGTTTACCAACTATATATGTATTTTCTGTTTAATGTAACGAAAGTTTGCTTAAAATTAGGCTTGACCTCTTATTCTGCTTGGTTTAACTAAGGTGATTTTATGCTTAGTTAATGTCAATTTTCTACGGCTTTGGATATTTCAAAACCAAGTCTGCATTAATATTAGAAAAACAACAAGCAAATCATTGTATCTTTCTTTTAGCACCAGTGTCATGCGTGTGCTTCTTTGACATTAAGGAGGAGTTTGTATTTATTTTTATTTTTATTTTTGAGAAAATGTCATAAAAAGAAAGAGAGAAATAAAGATTAAAATCGAACAAATATATTTTACAGAGGAATATAAGCAATTGTTGTAGAACCGATAGTAAATATATGCATCTATTTCATTTTTGGGTAAGTCCCTGTTTGTAAAAATGAAATTTTATTTACTATGTACAAAAATAGAATTTTAATGAATAAAGGCAAACTAGATTGAAAGATATGTTTTCTTTTTCAATTTTATGTCTTGTCTTTTTTATTTTATCTTAATAGCTCTTGTTTATAATTTTACATTTCTTTGTTCGTTCATAATATTCCTTCAATATGATATTTAGGAGTATCAGGTGCTAATTTGATTCATGACCCATGAGTCAATTTTAATCTACTCTTAAATAAGTTTTTATTTTGTTAGTTCATCAAACACAGAGTTTAAAAAAAATTAAGTTTCAAAGCTTCTTCTTAAAGTAAATTAGGGTTAAGATAAATGTGAGTTTTAATCCATTATAAGACTTTAACTAATTCTTAAATACAAAACTATCCCTATAGGTTAAACGTGGGTTGAGTCTATTCGTGTCAAAGGCTAAATTGAGTTAGTCTAAGATGAAGGTCAAGGTGAGTTAGCTCATGCAGAAAGGTTAAGCCTTCGACCTAAAATGACTTGACTCTACCTTTCATCTTGGGATGATTCATCTCAACTTTCGATCCTAAGCAACCTAATTCGACTTTCAACCCAAGTCCACAAGTCTTAACCTTCATCTTGGACTAACTCAATTTGACCTTCGACATTGGTTAACTTGGCTCAACCTTCGACATTGGTTAACTTGACTCGACCTTCGATATTGGTTAACTTTGCTCGACCTTCGACTTAAGTCGATTCTTGTGCCTAGCTGACTTAAGTCGACTAGCCTACTCAGATTGACCATTAGATTTAATCGACTTGACTCAACCTTCAACTTGAGTCTCTTGACTCATGTTGACATGGATCGAACTTCAACACAGACTTACTTGACTCAATTCTTTGACTTAATTGATTTAGGTCGACCTTCAACGAAAGCTAACTCAAGTCAACCTTTAACCTGAGTTGATCATGTTTAACCTTCAGGTCGGGTTAACTTAGGCCGAGCTTCAACAAGACCAACTCAAGTTGACCTTCGACTCGGCCAACTAGGGTTGGCTTTAAGCTCAAGCTGACTTGAGTTGAAATTTAATCCTAACCAGCTTTATTAGACCTTTGACCTAGATTGCTCGACCTAGGCAAACTAGGCTTGAATTCTGGTTTACGCTACTCTTCTTCGAGTCGCCTTAACTCAACCTTTGACAAAGGATGACTCAACTTAGTTCTTTAGTACGTTTGACTCAAATTGATCTTTAACCCGGGCTAATTTAGGTTTACCTTCAACTTTGACAAACTTTGCTCGACCTTCAACCCTAAATTGACTCAACATTCGACTTGGGCCGACTTTTGACCCGTGTTGACTCACCTTGACATTATCCCTGACTAACTTGGCTCAATATTTAGTACAAGCCGACTCGCATCGACTTTCAACCTAGGTCGACTCAACTTGATTCTTCAACTTAGTTGATATGACTCGACCTTCAACCTATTCAGCCTGAGCCGAATCAACTTGACCTTTGGCCTGTGTTTGAGCTGATTCGACTTAACCTTCAAGCCAGGTAAACTTATCTTTATTCTAAGGCATGGGGCAACTTTTCTCAACCTTCGATTTAGGCTACTCGACTTAGCATGAGGTATATGTAACTTGACTCGAACTCTATCAAGCTTGGCTTGACCTAAACGCAACCTGACTTGGATTAAAACTGAACGACTTACTTGTTGATCCCGACTTAACCTAGGGTATCTTTACCTAAGACTCACTAATACTAATTGCCCATGATTTAACCTTAAACCATGAAACTTTTATTGCCCATGTTAATTTTTTTCATTTTGTGGAGGTTTTTTTGGGGCTCCAATGTTGATCAAAACCATTGTGAAGTGGGCTTAAGACAACTCTAATTATATAGTTCATTTCTATTTTAGGCATGCTCCATGTCTAGATTTAATGGATAATATTGTGATTGTGCAATCATTGTCTTCATTTAGATAATCTAAAACAAAAATGAAGAATTATTTACTTTGAATTTGATTGTATACAATAATTTTCTTAATGTAAAAAAATTATTAAAAAAATCATTATTAGGTAAAACACAAATAGCACAATAAAATTGCATTAAGCTACCAAGCATAGTTTTCTTTGTTTAACAAGCATGGTTTTCTTTGTTTAACAAGCATAGTTTTCTTTGTTTAACTTGTTTCATTTGTAAAAAAATAAAAGGTTGATCGATTTCAAAATGTTGAGCTCTGACCCAACCCAACCATATAGCCTAAACAAAAAAATGGATCTCAATTTCGTACACCTAGGAAAAATCTTCACTTTTTCCTTCTTGTTTAAAGTTTTTTCTAGACTTTACAATCCAAAAACATATTAGATTATGAAATATGGAAGTTGAAAATATTTTTTGAATTGTACCTAAAAGTTACCTTTTGCTTAGAAAAAGTTTATGTACTGCATAATTTGGAAGATACTTTTGACTTCCGAATTACACTGGAAGTCATATTTTGTATAAAGAAGTTTTTGGATTGTAGAATCCTAAAATTATATTTTATTTTTAAATTACTTTCGAGTTATAGAGTTTGGAAGTAATTTTCTATACGAAGAAAGCTTGTTGATAAACAAAATTTTGATTGTAATAAAAGAGCATATTTTAAATTGAACAATCTTCAAGTCATTTTTTATAAAAAAAAAATATATTTAATATTGTGGAATATAATAATTCCAAATTGCATGATACAAAAGCCATTGTTGAAAACTAAAGAACTTCTTGTTGGATACTAAGCTAATGCACACAAAATTGCAATATCAAGAAGGCTTAGGCTTATATAAGCCTTTCATAACAAACTAGAGAAAATCAAGCATCCACGTTTTAACAACTCCTATAACATGGAAGACTAACAAATTGCACTAACAATAAACAAAATAGAAATACTAAATTACATTGACCAAAAAAGACACCTTATCCTATCATATCCTCTCCTAAATCTTATTATAGTATAATCAATTTAAGTTAGGAACTTCGCAAACTCTCAATAGCTCTCTCAACTTCACTAATGTATATAGTTTCAGTGGTTTGGTCATGATATCTGTCACTTGATTAACTGAACCACAATGTACGAGCTTCACAGTTTCATCATTGTTCATATTACATAAGAAATGGAATTAGACCTTGATATGCTTACTCCGCCCATGGAAGACAGGACTTTTTGAAAGTTTGATAGTAGAACTATTGTCACAAAAGATTGTAACACCTTTGCCATGAGATTGACTAAGCTTATAAAGAATTATTCTTAATCAGATACCTTGAGTAGCGTAATAAGCTGTAACTATATATTTTGCTTTTGTGGTTGACAATGTAACCACCGACTGTTTCTTAGAACTTCAGGCTACAACTCCACCACTTAAAGAGAACACACAATCAAATGTGCTTTTACAGTCCTCCATGTCACTTGCATAATCACTATATGTATAAGCTAGCAACTCTACATCACCTTTTTCGTTTATAAAGGATTCCAAATTTCATTGTTCCCTTTACTTATCGAATAGTTCTTTTCACACTTTGCTTGTGAAGCTCTGTGGGATCAGCCATGAACCTGCTTGCTAAGCATAAGAGTAGTGAAGCTGCAAGAGGAAGAGGTCAAGGTAGATTTTTCAACAAAGCAACCATTGAATGCTTTAATTACTACCGATTGGGACACTTACAATATGAGTGTCCTAACTAGGAGAAGACAGTCCATTATACGAAACTATATGAAGAAGATAAGCAATTATTAATGTCGTATGTTGAAGAAAATAATGCAAAGCAAGATGATATTTGATTCATTGATAGTGGTAGCAACAATCACATGATCGATAATAAAAGAATGGTTTCACAAGATGGATGAGAAATTTTCACATTCAATAAACTTAGAAATGAAACAATAATGACAGTACGTGACAAAGGAGACATCAAACTTGAAGTGCACGGAAGAACACATGTAATAAGTGATGTGTTCTATGTTCCTGAGTTACATAGTAATTTATTGAGTGTTGAGTGTTGGTCAATTAAAAGAGAGGAACATCACTATTTTAATTCAAAATGGAGAATATCGAAATTATGGTTGAGAGAGAGGTCTTATTATATTCACTCTCATGTTGGCAAACATGATGCATGATGTTTTATGTCCTTGCTTCTATTGTGTTGTCACATTTCTTACAAGTAACTTCACAAGAACTTGCTTGTTTCTGGCATTGAAGTAATGGTCATTTGAGTTACAAAGGTCTTAGAATACTACAATATAGAAAGATGGTGAAAGGCTTGCTACAATTTCAACCCTCTATAAAAGTATGCACCGATTGTTTAGTGAAAAAGCATATTAGAGAGTCAATATAAAAAAAAAGTAGTTAAAGAGTTTTTCAACATCTTGAAATAGTACACACAAACTTATGTGAACCAAATTTTCTTATTTGTAATAGCAGAAAAAGGTATCTTCTCATATTTGTTGGATAACGAGCTAATACACACATAATTGTAATGGAAGAGTAATTCATTTTAGATTTAATCCTTTTCGACATCCCTATTTGTGTACGAATGTCTGAGATAGGTCCTCGTTTTCTAAAGTGTATCAAAATGGTCCTTAATTTTGAAAATTGAGATCAATTGAGTCCTTTCCGTTAAGTTGGCTGGACGGCGTTAAAAAAATTGATGAGTGGGATGCTGAGATGATGAACGAACGCTCGTCCACCACCGAACGAACGCTCGTCGACCTCTTACCGCTGGACGACCGTTCGTTCCACACTGGACGACCGTTCGTTCGGTGGTCGACGAGCGTTCGTTCGCTGGTGGACGAGCGTTCGTTCGCTGGTGGACGAGCGTTCGTTCGTCATCTCAGCATCTCACTCATCAATTTTTTTAACGCCGTCCAGCCAACTTAACGGGAAGGACTCAATTGATCTCAATTTTCAAAATTAAGGACCATTTTGATACACTTTAGAAAACGAGGACCTCTCTGAGATATTCCTACACAAATAGGGACGTCAAAAAGGATTAAACCTTCATTTTATTAATACAAAGAGACTTATATAAGTCTTTCACCATAAACTAGAGAAAATCAACCATTCACAATAACATGGAAGAATAAAAAAATGAAGAATCAGAAGAATACACTACCAAAGAAAAAACAAGAGAGGAGAAATTATTGTTTCTTCCGGCACCTCCATACTTTCTCCCTCCACCACCATAGACCAAAGTGAAAATCTAATTTTGTCTTTATCTTCTTTCCACCATCGTTTTCTTCCTCCATGCATATCTCTCTCCCACTTCTTCTTTGTCGCACCGTCGACATCATTCCTGTCTATTTTAGATTGAATATTTAAAAATATTTTTAAATTGTACATTTTGAAACTCAAAATGAAAAAGAAAATTAAAATTAAAATTTCTAAATATATAAAGGTTCAAAAAGAAACCATCGAGCCGTAGGAAGAAGTGTCCCCAAATATAAAACGCTGTTACCTCGTTACAGGCCCAACTAAACGAGCTTAAGATGTCGCTTTCCAGTTTGCTGTTTTAAACATCAAATTCGAATCTTTTTGTTGTTTTTATATTAAGAAATTGCTTTTGAACTAAAATTCGAGGAAAATTATTTGTCCACATTTGTACATAATAATTGGCTTATACTGGGTGAGAGGGAATCTTCTTCGGTAATATTATTCATTTTATAACCTAAAATTAACTTGTACATTTAATTTTGATTTAGAACAAATATTGTTTTATAATATTTTTTCATATAATTCGTAAAGAAATTTATTTAAACTTGAAACTGGTATTTTAGGGATCTACTTGCTGCAGGAAGCCATTTGGTTCCAGGATTGACAGTTAACAACTACTTCTGACCTTAAGGTCTACTTTAAATTTAAAAGTCAACGTCCTTAAATATTTCAAGCTTATCCAGCCAAAAGATCGTTTTCAATTAAAGATTTTGTGACGGAAACTATTCATCTCAATTTATTAATTACTTTTACAAGTAAAATAACCTTGTAATGGTAGATGCTATTAAATAGGAAAAATCAAATGGAACCTATGGGATAAGTTTTTACTAATTTATCTTATAAATTAGTTTCTAAAGTTAGTTGCTAGTTAATAAACAAATTATTAAATCAGATTATTAAATTAAAAATATTTAGTAAAATTAATTGATTAACTAATTAATTCACATAATATAATATAAAAAAGATATAATGATATAAATTTTATCATAGAAATAAAATTTATATTTCGATTATATAAATGTTTTATATAAGATAATGTAAATAGAATGAAATATTAGTTACTTTAATTTGTAATATTAATTTTTTTAAAATTTAAATTAGATAAAAAATTAATTTAATTTAGTGAATATTAAAATAGTCTAATAGCTAAAATAAATATTTAGCATTAAATAGCTTGGATGTGGAAACATTTATCCTACATTTTTATTTCAAACAGTCTCCATAATATATTACAATACATTAAAAATAATGATTTACCTTACAAAACATCTTTATATTTGATAAATTGGTTTATAAAATAGTATTCAAATAAACTAGTAAAGCCGATCATACTAACGATGGTGTATATAAATAACATGAATTACTTGACCCTTTTATCCATTTTTAAACTATTTATTTTTTGTGTTGCGTATTGAAATTTCTGACATTATACTTCCAACCTCCTCCACTACAACCATAACTCTTATGTCATGCTCCTTAAATACATGTCTGGAAACCATGTGGTGAAGCATTTCATTTCACTTAACCAAGACATCATTTGATCATTTCCCAAACTAACCCAAACAACTCAGTTACAACAAATCAAAATTGCATCAGAAGCCAGATCAGGCCAGTTACCAACGTTCCACTTTTATCAGTCTTTTTCTCCTTTTCTTCTCCGATGACCGTGATTTTAGATTATAGTAAGTTGGAAAGCATAATTCTTTACAACTAAGTTTCAACAAACTCCAGATCAATCTAAACCCAAAAGAAACATCATAAAACATTTCGTATGCAATTAAATCTTCTATTTTGGCGGTGGTAAATATTCTTAAAATGTGTGTAACAAAAAAAAAGCATGTCAATTTCAAAAGAACAGGAACAAAGGCCTTAAAAGGGAAGCACAGCAGAAAATTCTTTGTTTATGTTGGTCTGAGATCAAGTGTCAGTTGTTAACTTTGTTTTGCTTTTGGCCAAGATCTATCTTAGCATGGAAGAACCAAAGCAATAACAAAATTTATACATTTCAAATTTTAAAAATAGTTAATTATTAACAAAATGTGTTAATAATGTGATTATTTTTCATCATTTAACACCTCCTTTTTCTTTAAAAACCCCTTGACAAACCCCTTTAATACTAAAATAAATTTTGAATAGTTGTATAAAATATAGAAATTGAGAAAGTTATCATGTTAAATAAAAAATAGAATCCAATCCGAGACAGGAGTGAGAAAAACCAACCCCAGTGTAAATATAGAAACAAAGTATCCACAATTCATGCATAAGCCTGTAAAAATGAAAATAAATAAAATAAGCGTCGTTTAAGGAATATGATGAAGTAGTAAACAAATTGGGGATATGGAAACCCCCAAAAACCAAGACTCAGAATAACAAAAGGGACTGAGTAGAATAAGGAAGTGAAAGGGTTGACAAAGGACATAAACGGCAGGTTTCTATAATCCCTCAATGAATAAACCAACAAACAAACAACACTTGTTGTGTAATATGCATGCCAAAAACAGGCCAGATATGAAAACAATGAGGTCTTTCTTCAGTTCTATATTCAAGCTTGGGTGAGGCAATGATGAAATATAAAAGGGTATTTCTTGATTTCTGTATTCAAGCTTGTGACACACCCGAGTCAACAGAGTAGTATTGTTGCGAAAATCCATTATCAGGATCTTTAAAATCATGATTCTTCCCTTCCTCTTTCTCTAAACTAGAATGGCAAATTTCTTCGATCTTGCTTGCTACCACGTCCATTGAAGGTCTCTTGTCAGGATATTGTGCAGTGCATTCAAGGGCAAGCTGCAAGAGCTTCACCATTTCCTCCTCAACACTCTGGTACCTCAGAAGCTCCATGTCAAATACATCAGTGTTCCACTCACCTTCAACCACAGATTGAACCCATCTTGGGAGGTCCACCCCTTCGTCATTCAGTGAAGAATGAGCAGGAGCCTTCCCTGTAAGCAGCTCCAGAAGCATGATGCCAAAGCTATAGACATCAGCTTTTTGGGAT